>NW_003303598.1:157074-175949 GCF_000142945.1 Phytophthora infestans T30-4
CGATCGCGCTCTAGAACTAGCTACTGATGCTGAGCATGAGCAGCAGAGAGCTGATCCAGTTGTTTTGTCGCAGTTGCCTCGGCATCCTTCAATTTGTCACCTGGATCGACATAACAAGTGTATATGGGGCTACCGGAAGGAGACAAAAGAGGATCCACGTACGCATGCGACGGAGCTTGGATTCTAGCTCCGTTTGCGTTCGCTTGGATTCCGCCCACTCGGTAGCCGCCTTATCACGCTGGAGCGCGGTATCCGCCAGCTTGGCCTGGATCTTGTCGCGCGCTTTTGAGTCATGCGGACGAATTCTTCAAGCGCGTAATCTCGCCCAGCAGATGCTTTCTCGAGCGACTCTTTGGTATCTTTCAGTTCCTCGGAAAAACGGGCCAGAGCCACATCCGGCGACGAGGGAGGTGGATTCGGCGCGGGGGACCCTCCACGCGCCGACCCTAATGCGAATCCGCCATGGGTGGATCCCACATAGTCGTTGGTCACCACCTCTTCTTGAGTCAGGCGCAACTCGTCGCGAAGCCGATCCAAGCTCTCGTCCGCGGCCGCACTTGCAGTTTGGGAATCCTCCAGATCTCGCTCGAGGTCATGGATCCGGGAAGCGCCATCTCTCCAAGGAGATGGTCGTTGTCGTCTCGCATGCCATCCCGTTGACGGAAGGCGCGATCCAGCCGTCCAGTCAAGTCGCGGGTCTCGACCGCTTGATCGGCCAACAAGAGTCGCAGATCCTGTGAACGAGAGGCCGCACGGTGCTCCCACCCTTGGATCTCCATAGCCTGGTCATGGACTTGGGCTCGCAAAGTTTGGAGTTGAGTGGCGTGCGAAGACGTGGATAACGACTGATAAGCTTGCTGAGCAGCCGCCTCCGCACGTTGAGCTTGGTCTCGAGCATCGTGGGCCGTCTGGAGCTCCGCCGTTAAGGTTTGCACTCGATCGGAAAGAGCCTGGGCTAAAGCTTGCAGATTGGTGAGTGACATAGAGGAGGGGCTGACCGGCGGAGTGGTGGATGGGGCCTTGCCCGGCGATTTGCTGATACGGTTGGTGGGAGACATGTGTCACGTAGAAGAGGAAGCGGTTGGGGATGCTGGTAGTGTACGTTGTGAACGCTGTTGTGCAGCGCCGACCACGTACAGGAGGCGATTGTGGTGAAGTGCTTTCTCAGAAATAAGAGAATGGGCCTGACAAGGAGTCACTATCCCGAATCGGTGACAATCTCAAGTGATTAGAGAGGATTTGGATCGCCTGGCGCGGATGCACGTTGCCTGAGGTAGATTGGCCATGACGAGCAGCATCCTGTATGGGCGGACGATGGATCTGGTATGACTGACGTACGGGAAGGCAAGATCCACCAAGGAATAACTCGGATCCACCCTTACCTGGGTTCACTTAGATGGATATGGGATTTACTATGTACGGGTGGATCGAGTGTGGATCTTATGAAGGAATGATGGAAGGTGTCATCTGAAGGTGGATCTGGTATCAGCGACTAACGAGAAGGCAAGATCCACCGCGAGGTGGCCCGGATCCCATACTTCCGCGTTCGGATCTAAGGAGGTGATGATCCCGCATAGAGGGACCTGGATACAGGATACAGGGATAGTGGATCTCAAACTTTCGTGGGCCAATGGAGATCACAGACGGTCACAAGACGATGTTGGAGGATTGGAGAGCTCAGATCCATGACGAGTGTACACTTACAGCAACCTGGATCCGGATGAGTGTACCCATAATAGAGTGACCATAATGATTACGCCATGGATCCGGTGGATCGGAGGATAATACAGCTGGGATGATAGGTCAAGGAGAGAAAGGACATGCAGCCGAGCCTGATAAGGGATTTAACAGGTAAAAGACATAGAAGGTAGAAATCCAGGCAGGTATAGGCTTAAGTATCAATACAGAACTCAATTTGCACAGTATCACACAAGTGCCTTCCTGCCTTCACGAGTCGGAACTACATTGGCCGTACGAGCTCGGAGAAGGTTGGGAATTGCGAATCTAGTGTTGGTAGCGATAACTGGATAATACATTGGCCAGATCCTACAACCTAGTGAGCTTTCCTATACACGTGCAGATCCGACAGGTTAACCGAATTTACTACTTGGTCGGTTACACCCTAGAGGCTCTCAACTCTTAAGATCCCGTCACAGGAGGCGGCAAGTACGACGTAAAGGAAACGCAAAGGCAAGGGACACACCCGCAAGGCAACCCTACGGCCAGATCCACGATCTAGGCCCTGGATCCACTTAAGCTCGAATATTCGCTTTGGATCCAGAACCAACCACGGACGCAGAGTGAAGATTTTACCACTGCTGCTCCACCCCATCCCCACGTCTCGCCAAGACACTCAAGCTTCACCACTTGAACTCTTCGGAAGTTACCGAGAGAGCAAGATCCCGCCCTACCGACGGGTACACAAGGTGAGGAAAGTTCAGCAGAACACGGATCATCGGGGGACCCCTCCGTTAGTCGGTGTCTGGGCGCTGTTGGTAAGTCGGATCCAGCAATCTCGCAGATTTTGCTGATCCCGCTACACCACAGCTGCTTACCACACCCTGGCTCGGTACCGCGTGGGTACTCGGTGTCAATGCCAGACACCAACACCGCAGTGGTATGGTGGGGAGATATGCCCCACCACGGTCGAGTATCATCAAGGTACATGGTGTGTCTATGACAGACACTGGTATGGGTGCAAAAGATATGCGCCATTCCACGACCCGATGCTGAGCTGAGCGTATGCGCTGTGAGTCAGCGTACATACCGTGCATCGGCACTGGCTGCTGTCGAGCAGCCTGCCGGGAGCTCCGCGTAATAACTCGTCGTGCATGACACCCATCAAGTGCACGGAGCACTTATGGTAGCTGTGGTACGTGCTGTACACAGCGTACCTGGTGTAGAGGCCCATGGACCTGTACACTGTGCTTGCACATGCGTTGTGCATGATGCGAGCTACTGACCATGAATCAGTTCATGCTACAGCACAAGCTGTTACCGCCAAACATGGCAGCCTTGTGGTAGGCGTGCCGCACCAAAGGTTAGTACCGGACGGTACATGGTGTCGATGGGAGACACCTGCACCACGGTTGTGTACCGTCACGGAACACGGTGTCGATGAAGGACACCTACGCACCGTTGGCATAACGGCCAGGACGCGAAGAGAGCGTGACAGAAGCTCCGCCCGCAAGGATGGATGCTTGCTGGAGCCAAAGGCATGGCCCGAGGTGAGCTGAGAGCCCCCTCTATGCTGGAGCAGGTGTTGCCCTTTTCGGTGCCGTCCCTCGAGGGAGACACCATGCTCCGGACCCGTTCGCGAAGACTGTCGTATCCTCTGGTGTGAGCTGTGGGCGAATGCCACACGTTCGGAGTCTATTGCACCCTGTGTCAAAGCACTGTACGCGCGCTAGCGCAGGAGCTAAGGCAGCTCTGAGTGTAGGCTTTGCGGCTAACACAGTTGTGAGCATAGGGATGCTAATCCCACTGAGCTTTGAGAGCACAAGTCACTTTGGGTGTGACTGAGAGCCGCTCCAGTCTCGTGGCTGCTCAGTGTGAGAATTCGCCTTTGGGTGTTTTAATTCTCTCACTTCTGATTGGAGAATCAGTTGTGATTGGAGAATCAGGTGATCATCAGCTAAGTGGGGGAAGATGTAACGGGGTACAATCCAGTGTACCCCAGGCTACAAAAAAGTGACATGTGCTCTAGGAGCCAGACAGGGCATGACTACTTAGCTCCACTATAGGTAACCTCTAGTTTGTATAGAACTTAAGCTAAATTTACTTTAAATACATATGTCTTACATCTACTCTATCAAGTAGCAAACCTTTCCCGTTGAGGCCGGGAACACGTGAACTTACGTTCACTCGGGTAGTATATACCCTTAAGCACTTCCTCTGTGCAATGTGCTGTGCGACCCCGTCACAGCCGCTCTCGACTGTCAGAGGACCATCGTTGGTGATGCCATGACCTGCGGCGTGTCTAAGAGAGCGTGAGAGCGCGCGTCGCAAGGACTTTCTTACCTATCGCAGGACACCGTCGCCCATGACGAACGGCATGCTCAGACCGAGGCACCCGCCATAGTCATCTGCACAGGCGGCGTCATGTCGAATTTGCAGACGTGTCAACGCCGGACATGCACATGCTGTGGTGTAACCTGGCCGAGTTGGCAATTGCCTGCGACGAGAAGAGTGTCAAGAAGCTCCGAAGTACCAAAAGCAACTGACGATTTGGAAAGTGGGGGGGGCTGTAGAAAAGGAGGCCTAGATAACCTCGTAGCGGAACTCAAACGCCGAGGCAACGCCGCCTTCCAACATGTTAAAATATGCATCTCCGACGTGATATGCGCAGGCAAGCCAATGAGCCGCTGTCACTATCGATAATCCAAAAGGAAAAATAAGAGAAAGAAAATAATCCCACTCAGGGCAAGCACGCAAGGCCGAAGTCAAAAAGTATATGTTAAGTCTAAAATCAGCATAAGACTGACATAAGAATACATCATCCCGGTATTGTAAAACGACAAGCTTCAATATGCCTCTATCGAATACAATTTGTTTTGGCTGCACCTACACCACCACTCAATTGACTTTGCAGCAGAATCGCTTGCGCTTGTAAACTTTAAAGTTTAAGCACAAGAAACGCCTCGAAAGGCCACTAAGGGGACATATTTTACCCCTAAGATGTAAGCTTGCGCGTAAGTGAAGCATTCTTCTACTAATGACGTTGTACTGGAGTTTTTAATCAAGGAACACATCGGATATGGCTTCATTAACAGCCTCCCGCATCGAGGAAGCGTTATGAGACTTGGTTGGCACCATTTAAAGTTCGATTTGAGTGTTATTTACTGTTGAAATGTTGAAATTATACAAGTGTATGGTTGCATTTCGACTTTGGTTTTATTTCTTTTACATGTTTCGCTGTGGTTTGGCTAATCAGTAAAATCTTATTCATGAAAAAAAAAACTGTTCGCCTTGCATGTGAACCTGTTACTTTTGTTCGTTGTTAAATGAATTTCTCATTTCTCAGTGTGTATTGTTTGCAATATGTATAGCCTTTACGACAGTTTTTTTTTATCTACGCATTTTGTTTGTTCGTTAAACTGTAGTAGTTAAGTCGGTTAAATCGCTGTATCCTTTTATTGTGGATCTTATGTTTAGTATTTCAACTAACGATACTAGCCTCCCAGTTTGGCTAAACACTTCGTTTAGGAAGTGATCAACCAAATACTCAATTGCTACACGAGGTGTAGCAGCAACCGTCATGGTGCCGTAGAAGGCGCCAAGAAGGCTCCTGCAGTCGTTTAGAGCAGTTGCAAAACTCCCAAACAGTAGTTGCAAAACACCCGAGGCGTAGGCAGTTACGAAACCCCAAATTAGCTGAGAAAGCTAGCTTACATATAACTTTCACTTCTACTTTTACCGTGGCGCGGGTCAAAGAATTCTTTAGCTCCTTTGGCCATGGAGCGCGACATCAAGATTAAAGAAGAAGCATTCCATCAAGAGTTGACTCACAGTGAGCTGAGCAATGACGAGACCAAGCAGCAGATCGACGCCCTGGCGCGCGCTTCTGCTTCCGCGCACGACACTGCGGTCGAGCAAATCGATTTCGTCCGGCGGCAGCAAAGTGAAATAGCTGCCAAGACAGCCGAGTACTTACAGCAACAGCATGATCAACAATTGACCCTGCAACAGCAACTAGAGGACATTCGGAAGCATATAGAAGAACATCGTCACATTCTTCAAGAGCAATTTCGACTGCTGAAAGCAGCTGAAGAGGACAAGGAAGACAACTTAAGGATTTGACGAAAGCAGTCCGCCCTCACATTGAACTGAGGTGGGGTCTATTTGCTGAGTCATCAGCAGGTGCACACATGCGATCTAATGGGGCACCTACAACGCAGGAGCCAACCGTGGTGTTGGCTACCGGTGCTAATATGCCCGTACCTCCGATGTATCGTGGCAGCACCAAAAAATAAAAGCGAGAGTTCATGGACAGCTACATGGTGTATAAGTGACGAGTAGACGCGCTGAATCAGGGTACTCAGTCGCAAGTCTTCATGATGCCGCTTGGAGCCTGCATCGAGCAGAGCACGCTCATTCGACTGTGTCGTTTTGAACTGTTTAAGAGCGCTACAGTAGCTACGGTATTTAGTCTCACTCATACTAATTTATGTGAGGTGCTGCAGACTCTGCTCACCTAAATTAGTATGAGTGTGGTTAATTATGCACTCTGACTATTTAAGGTGTGGTAGAATTAGTCACACTTAGACTAATTAATGTCTCACCCTATTTAGTCACACTAGTTTACGATTGTTGAGAAGCTGGTCTGGTTATTCTTTTGTTTTTTTGTGTGTTTGTTTGCCATATCCAATGGAACCGCTTGTCCAGCAAATTGATCTGGGAACTTCTTGATGATTACTTGAAGGTGACTAAATAGCTGTTCAGTTCTCCATACACCATCAACATCCAGCGGGAGTCCGCATCGAATCATGGCTTTCCGAGCGTAGTTCACATTATTCTTGTCCCTTTGAGAGTTGACTTGGCGTACTGCTTTAGCAGCCAGGGACAGAAAAAAATGCTTTCCTGGATTCTTAAGTTTTCCTGACCAGGTTCCATCGGACCTCTTTTTGTTTTGCCATGCCTCCTCCTCAATCAACTCGATCTTTTTCTCATTCCACATTCGACGCCACTCGTCCTTTATCTTTGCGATAACGAATGAGTCCGCCGGCTGACAGAGATCCGTTGCGTTTGCTGGAAAGAAGGCTAAAAAAGCGTTTAACTTCTGAAGCTCTTCAGTACACTCGTCTTCCTCGAGGTGACTTGAGCAGTTATCTAGGAATATAGTCTTCTTGCGACCTAAACGATCCGGCTTTTGAGCTCGAGGCTCTTTCAGATACTCGCGAAAGAGACGTTTGTCCATCCAGCCCTTCGGCCCCGTACGATAGCACACTCCTTCCACGTCATCCTTAACTCCACGAATTGGATAACTACGGTCTGCGTTCGTAAAAATCATCATCGGGGGCAAGATACGTGCACTTGGCCCACCGCTGATTCGCACGACCATTGTCATTCCATCCCCTCCGGATACAACATCCGCATATTTGACCTGGTTTTCGCCTCCAAAACCGAGAGTCTTGCCGTTGTCAAAATCTACAACGAAATGTGTTTCATCGATGTTTTCAATCGCATTCTCGTCATACAAACCGCTCTCAAACCCACGCTTCAACTTGCCAAGGTGATAGGGCCACTTGCTTCTCAATATCTTTAACCTTCTGAGGGCTCACCAGTCGTTTACCGGTTGCCGCACGAAGTATTATGTTGTTGTTCTCCATAAAGGTTTGCACCCAGCGTGAAGTGATCTTTGTTAACAGCTCAGCCCCGTTCTCATCAGCCTTTGGAGCTTGAGGATCCTGGAGGATACGCTTAGCTACTTGACGTAGCAAGGATGCGTCGAACTTCAACCCCAATTTACGTAATAGATCAAACTCGCTTAGCAACCAAGGATATATCCAGAGCACCCACTTGCTCCGAGGACGACCTCGGCCGGACAAAGCCTTAGAGTTCACTCGCTTTCTTCTATCTGATCGTAAACTCGACAGTGACACAGAACCCCGGAGTGGCGCTTGAAGTTGCTCTCGATTCTTCCACCAGGCCATCGCTTTGCTAAGGTTAGCATTGCGAGTAGACGAGTTAAAAATATCAGGAAATTGATCGACAGCTCTCGCGAACATGTTCTTCGCTCCCTTTGCTTTTTCATATTCTTCCATCCAGGAGATGACACGACGGCGATGCTGGATGGTGGTAACCTGTTGTGACGCTCGAGATGATGTTGACGTTGGCAACTCAGTCACGACCACATTGGAAATAGAGATTATGTCGTCTTCAGAGCTCTCTTCTGAGTCGTCATCGTTGGCATCATCCTTCGAAGAGATCGAATCTTTTGCTCCCTGTAGCGCGAAAGCTTTTATGATAGGAGGAGCTGATATAGCTTGAGGTTTGCCTGAATCACAGTCTGGACAGAGAACATGCTGTCCAAAGCCCTCTTGTCCGACAGGCTTCCCACAAAATGGGTGCATATGAACAGAGCAGATTGGGCAGACGTGAATAGGACCAACGAGGTCACCACAGCCACCACACGGGGAAAGTTGAGCTGAGTTGGAGCTCATTAAAAGACAGCTCTTAGAGGGAGAAGAGGCGTTGGTGTGTTGGAAGAATTTCTGGAATGAGAATAGACCACATTAGCCTCCAAAAGGCGTTGGTGTGTTGGAAGAATTTCTGGAATGAGAATAGACCACATTAGCCTCCAAGAGACGCAGTCACATAAAAAAAACATTTCCAATTATAAAATATCAAATACTTTTCAAATAAGCTTAAGGAAACTGCATAGCTATTATTCTATTAAAAGTATAATTCATATCCTTAAAAAACATAACCCCCTGCTTCGTAGTGTGCCGCGCTGAGGGTAAGTGGGAAACCCACTTTTATTAAAGAGAGTGATTCATTTGCCCGAATGAAAATCTGCCAAATCTGAGTCGAGTCGACCCTAAACCTCCTCAGATAAATACCCCTTTCCGGACAAAGTATACCGTATAGTAAAGGGGGGCGACCACACATTTTTCCCGCCTCGGGGTCTGAATACTGCTGGACGATCGCCACGAATCTGCGCGTGCTGCCGAGCGTGGTTCAGCCACAGGGCAACAATCGATCGGCGCAAACGTTGTAGATGGAGCTAAGGGCGCGGACGTCTCAAACACGTCGTGGATCAGGGTCACGAAGCGATGATGACGCATCCAACGTCTCGGTCGAGTCCAGCGAAGAGGAATTGGTCGACGAATCGCTCCCGATGGAATCTGGCGACAACAGCAGCCGCTCCAGCGACTGGACCAACACCGACGACTCTGAGTCTATCAATGTAACGCTGGCTGTGCCCGACAAGCACCACTTCACATCGTGGGACGCTTTCCACTCGTATTTAGACCGGTATTTTGCCGCATCTTACCAGGTAAAGTGGATTTACACTGCAATAGGCTTCTTTGCTGATCCCATTGTGTGCTATGAAGGTCTTCCGTGTTCGTACAAACACGACCGTTGAGCGTCGTAACACAGACATCCGAAACAAGAACTTTAAAGCACCTGAAATCCCGTCCGAATGGAAATACTACGCGAAGACGTTAGTCTGTACTTGCTTCGGCAAGTACAAGTCGAAGGGAAACAGCAAGCGCCCACGTCAAGAGACCCGGTTATCGGACTGCAAAGCCCAGGTAAGATACGGCTTCAAGTTCTACTTCTGCTCGGGTTCGTTCGGGTTTGTTCGGGCATTGCGGGTACTATTGTCTCAATTATCGGTACTAACGTTTATAAATCTGGCATAGATCAACGCCTGCGTTCGACTAGTTGACAAAGCCAAGCACGCGTTTGCAGTTTGTATCACAAAGTGTAACCCCGTACACAATCATGTCGTCAACCGCCAAACCTTCTATCGTTTTTCCTCGATCCACAAGGTGCTAGATGATGGCGTCGTTGAGTCGGTGGATATGCTCCGCAAGGCGGGTGCTTTAACGACCAAGTCTTTAAAGTGACTTCCGTCCAGCATACTCACTACGATAAGGAGATAAAGCATGTTGCCAACCTCGTTGGCCAACACGCTTGTGAGCTGATCTACAAGCAGTACACGTTTGCCGTCGCCCAAGCTTCGTATCAGTATAATGAGGTATTTCCCGGAGTATACGCTATCCATAGCGAATCAAGGTCGGAAGATGCCCTCGACGAGCCTCGAGTCAGTTACACGGTTCACAAGAATAGTTGGACGTGCTCATGCCTCTTCATGGCGACGCGCTTACTTCCTTGCCGGCATGTGTTCTTCATACGGAAAGACATGAAGATGGAATCTGTAATCCCGACTCAATTGCTAAACGAGCGGTGGCTACTAACTACGGTCCGATCCGCTGTCAACCTGGCTGAACTTCCTCGTGCCAAGTTTGCCATTGTATCTGCCCCTGAAGACGCGAGCTCTGCATGGGACTCTAACCGAAAATATCGGGAGGCGAACTTGATAGCTAGCTCTATCAGTGACACAATGGCCGGATTCGGGATGAAGGACTACCAGCTTGCAATGAAGTTTCTCCAATCGGTGTCTCGTATCATAAAGCAGAAGGAGTTTGAGAGGCTTCTTCAAACCGAAACGGAACGACCTACCATCCTGGTTTCAAAGACCACAGGTGCGGGTGACGATGTGGATGATTGTGGCGACTGTGAGTTTGGTCAAGCTGATATTGAGCATACCGAAGAGAGCTTGCTTGCCGTGGGCGATCATTGCAGTAAGACTAGGATCTCCTGTGTCACAGAGGAGGCCAACACTCACGATCTAGCCGACATATGCCCAACTGTGCCCCAACCAAGACCAACTTTGCCCGAATCAAGACCAACCGTGCCCGAAGCAGGACCGATTGTGCCCGATTTAAGGTTGATCATCCCCGAGCAAGCTGCGAGTGTATCGAAACCGACTGCCCCGAAAACAAGTGCATGTATCCAAGAACCAAGTGAACCGGAGCCACCTACAACCGCGGTTAATATGAGACCAACTGTGCCTGAACCGAGACCGATTGTGCCCGAACATAGCATTTCTGCACTATCACAACCAGTCAATGAAACACCATCAGTAGCTCAAGCCAGTGAAGGAGATCAACAGGCGACTACATCCAGATTATCTACAGTTGATATTGAAGACAGAGATGTGGAGTTCGAAATTGCGAGTCCGACTTCACCCAGCCGCTTAGCCCGGACTACACTATTGAAGCAGACCATGAGATACCAAGCAAGCTTAAGCAGCTACAGATTCGCTCTGACTCGGTACGTCATCTTGTCACTGTACTACCTCGAAATAAGGCTAGTAAGACTAACATTGGAGCACAGATACATCTACTAGACCTTGCTGCCAGAGGGTCACTCGGGGACGAGTGCATGTATGCGGTGATGAACGTGATGTTTGCGTCCACACCAGGGGTGGTCACCATTGATTCGAGCCACGTCGGTGTAGTTGTCAACGGGAAAAACACTACAGACATGGAGGGCCTTGCGTCTCTTTTCGCCGGGGTTTCGGACGAAAAGGTGCTCGTTCCCATCAATTGTAATGGAAATCATTGGTGCGCTATCATGATCGACCTATCGACCGAAAGCATATACACTTACGACCCGATGTCATCATCCTATGCGGCCAGCGTCCGAGCTATCGCGCACAAATTGGTGGGGGTCCTACCGATACCGAAGCATAGGTATCATCACCAGTCGTACGTATCGAGCATTGGTATCCAGACCGACAACTACAATTGTGGCATTTACGTTCTCTTGGCATTCGAAGCCTTTACGGGAGCTTCTGACGTGGGATATGTGAACAAGCAAAGGTTGCAGCTTCTACGATACCGGTACCTCTGTATGACTGTGTAAGTTTCTTCGGCATAATATGGGACTTTACATTTCTGATGCATTTTTCTCTGACACTGCCTGGGATGTCATTGAACTTGGCTACACTTCACTGAACTATTTATCCAGCTATACATGATTCGCATGTATACATCTAATGCCCCCATTCGGGTAGCTCGGACACATTCGGGCGCACTCGGGTGTGTGCAAATCCTAAAGCATGTTGCCATTCAGGTGATATAACGACTGCCTTTATTAAATGACCTGTTATTGCATCACCAGTAAAACGCGAGCTCCGTCCGTTGCTGCGGAGGGACTCGAACTCACGCCAGGAGTGTAAACCGGGCCAGTCTTTTCCACTGCGCCAATTCGAATGCCCAAAATAAGGTGATACTAATTATGAACTTAGACTAATTTTGAACACGACATTTTCTTGCTCACGGTAATTAGTCTCACATTCGAACGGTGTGACTAATTTCGAACTGTGTGACTAATTTCGAGCTGTGACTATTTATTCACACAGACTAATTACCTTAGGCACTGTAGCGACGTGACTGGGGACGACTGGAAGTCGTTTTTTCTACTCGATGTCACGACATACAAGAAGCTACAACAGACCGCTAAGGCGTTAGTCATGGATGTAGAGCTTCATGATGCATCATCGCGACTCTCTCGCCTACTAGCCAGCTTCTATCAAATTCTGGACGATTTGAATATGGAGGATTTCATTCACGAAGACCCGAAGACGGTGGTCGAATACTTGACAAACGCTCTTCGGCCTCCGACTTTTAAAGCTACTGTCAAGGCCTATCTGGCGCGACCAGCCTACAAGCCAGTCAAACGGGACGTACAGGAGTTTTGAAGTGGCTCAAGCCAGAGTCGGAAGCGTTTATGAAGTTCGAGGTGCACATGCAATCGGCGAATCCTCCGCCTGCATCGAAAACGGCGGCCGGATATCAATCTGGATACCAACGCCACCCGAAGTCTGCCTCAGGTGCCAGCAAAAGCCCAGGTGAAGCGGGTAGTGCTAAACCGGCCGCTGGTGGTGCAGAGGCACGACCGCCCTCAACTCGAAAGGAAAAACGTCAAAGATCAGCGCCGGACTCCCGACCGCGCGCTTGTTTTAGATGTCACGATCCAACTCACGGAGTTTTCCAGTGCCCAAACATAGCCAATGCTCAAGAGGCGAAGACACTTTACGAACAGCACACGGGAAGAAAGGTGGTAAGGAACGTTCGTGTTGGTACGGTCTGCAGGAATGACGCAGATGAGAAGAAGCACGTGAAGCGACTCCCGATTTCTGCGAAGGTTAATGGCATAGTGGACTGCACGGTCACGCTCGATAGCGGGGCCAGTGTCACGCTTATTTCTCCAGTGCTGTTTGAGAAGCTTGAGAACGCGAGCGACGGTTTGATTAAGCGTGCACTGCAGGTTCCGGGCAGATATGGTGGTGTTGGCGGAAATGGGGTACTCGTTCACGAGTAGATTGATCTGGATTTCAAGTTCGAAACTCCAGGCGGGCCACTAGTGTTGCGGCGAGTGCCGGTCTGGGTCGGCAAACTACCGGATGGAGTGGGCGATGTACTATTGGCAGATGACAGCCTTTGTTTAGCCTACGGAAAGCGAAATTAAAGCTTGTCAACAAGGCAAACGAGCGCCGTCCGGCTGTCAACGAAATCATTCGGACATTTTCTGTTATGAGAGAGGGCGAATTTGGCTGCCTAACTCAGCATCAGAGCTACAGCTGCGTATTTGCATCATTGGGCATTTGGGAGCTGCAGGTCACCGCTCGATTGAAGTGACACTGGCAACCATCCGTGAGCATTTTGTCTGGAGCAAGTTGGAGAACGATGTGTGATTTTTCGTGGGTCGATGTTTACACTGCGCGAGTGTTTCGGGCGGGCGTCCCAATCCTCGACCATTAGGGGAGGCAATTCATACTGAAAAACCTAACGAAGTCTTTTATTGGGACTACTTGTACATGGGCAAAGCCACGACTGGGGAAGTGTATGTATTGGTCCTCAAAGATGACACGTCCAACTTCGTTTGGTTGACTCCATGCGTCACAGCTGACGCCGAGACAACCTACACTTCTCTGGTGGACTGGTTTGCTAATTTTGGAGTCTGTCACTCATGGGTGAGTGACCAAGGTACCCATTTTAAAATCGGGTAATCGAGGCCTTGCAACATGCACTAGGTGCGCACCACCATTTTACCACAGCTAGGTGTCCGTGGGCGAATGGCTCTGTTGAAGTGGTGATGAGAGAGGTTCTCTGATGTGCAAGAGCTTTGCTCTCAGAATGGAGAATGCCTACAACGGAGTGGACACTTGTCGTCAAGATTGTCCAGATGGTACTAAACCATTCGCCGTCCTTTTCGCTTGGTGGAGTGGCGCCAGTGACGGCTATGACTGGTATCAAAGCGATATCACCGTTGGACCCGATTGTAGTACCACACTCAGCAGCACCAACAACACTCGAGGAGATCCGACAAAATCAGCGTTTACACTTTGAGAAGGTCTAAGCTGCGTTGGAGCAAATGCACAAGCGTATCGTGGCAACGAACAATAAGGTGCGTGCACGGGGTCGACGTTACAGCGACCAGAAACAAGGAACGCGGTTGGCGCAGTTTGACGTTGGCGACTTCGTCCTCTATGCAGATGTATGGGCCCACGCCCGTGATAAGCTGCGTGTGAAATGGTGCGGTCCAGCGCAGGTCACCGGAACAGTGTCAAACTGGATCTTTCGTATCACAAACTTAGTGACTGGCGACGAGCGTGAAGCGCATGCCAGTCGCCTGAAGTTTTACAGTGATGACTCT
This sequence comes from Phytophthora infestans T30-4, assembly GCF_000142945.1. NCBI lineage: Eukaryota > Oomycota > Peronosporomycetes > Peronosporales > Peronosporaceae > Phytophthora > Phytophthora infestans. The sequence goes on from NW_003303598.1 coordinate 171,310, forward strand.
TTGGAGTTATCGGAGGATTTGCTGCTGCATGTGGCTCATAAACAGTGAAGGCCACGTTGTAGACAAGTTCATGGGGGCCTCCTACGATGCAGAGTCAAAGCAGTACCAGTTGTTGGTGCGCTGGCGTGGTTTGAGCGAGCTCGAGGTTTCTTGGGAGCCCATTCATGCGATGATTGAAGATGTTCCAGCAGCAGTAAAGTCATTTGTGGCGGGGAATATTCGTCATGACATTGTTCGTCCGATGGATTTTTTTTAAATCTTGTTTTTTTAATGACTTTGTTGACCATTGTTTTAAAAGATTTCCATTATAATTTGTTAAACTTATAATAGTATTTTTTAAACTAGCCGTAATATGCAAATTAGCTAAAATTAAAGGATTTTTTTAAATGTTTTTTACTTTATATTTATTTCTAAAATTATATTTGTACCTTTTTTACATATAACAATCACTTCTACTTTTACCGTGGCGCAGAACATTAATGTATTGATTTTAACGTCGTTCGATTGCATTTAAACGAAGATAACAACTTATCGTTCGAGCCACAAGGACAGCAACCCTACATCTTTGTAGGTAGGTTGCACATCGCAATATCATACTGCGCTAGCTAACAAAACCTTCGGTGCATTTTCTCCCTAACGAGGTGTTTATCGTTCTCTTTAAACGTATAACCTTTTTGATATATGTGGTTACGATTGTAAAGCGCTCGCAATGGGTGCGTACGAACTCAATTGAGAGTTGTTGCTCAAGCAGCTAAAATACGAGCAAGGTTTGTTGTAGAAGCACAGGCATTATGTAGCTTGTCTTTTGTACAGATGTTTAACGTTTTTTGTTTGATGTTGCCTCCCAGTTTCCCAAGTTTTTGGTAAAATGTTTAGTGATTTTGTTTGACATGTACATCGCTTAAAAGGGCTTTAGCATTGATCACAGCTTAATTTATACTGGGAATACCTCAGAATGAGTAATGGACAGCCCACACAGGATTAATTGCGTGAGCGTAACGTAAATGGGTCAACGTTCGGACAACATCCAAAATATCGTACTTAGTATGTGATTAGACTGGAAAAAGCAAAAAGACGTTACATGTATTCTTTCGGTTTGTCAATCTGCGCCAGTGGCTCCGTCAGCGGCGACGTTGGTGGCGGTGAGAGCGCAGGCGGCGATGGCAGCAGCGATGTAAGTCTTTATTATTGAGTTGGTTAGTAGAAGAAGTGGAGAAGCGGATGATGTTTTTTTGAGCGGGCTGATGCTAACGTTATTCTTTCGGTTTGTAAATCTGCGCCAGTGGCTCCGTCAGCGGCGACGTTGGTGGCGGTGAGAGCGCAGGCGGCGATGGCAGCAGCGATGTAAGTCTTTATTATTGAGTTGGTTAGTAGAAGAAGTGGAGAAGCGGATGATGTTTTTTTGAGCGGGCTAATGCTAACGTTATTCTTTCGGTTTGTAAATCTGCGCCAGTGGCTCCGTCAGCGGCGACGTTGGTGGCGGTGAGAGCGCAGGCGGCGATGGCAGCAGCGATGTAAGTCTTTATTATTGAGTTGGTTAGTAGAAGAAGTGGAGAAGCGGATGATGTTTTTTTGAGCGGGCTAATGCTAACGTTATTCTTTCGGTTTGTCAATCTGCGCCAGTGGCTCCGTCAGCGGCGACGTTGGTGGCGGTGAGAGCGCAGGCGGCGATGGCAGCAGCGATGTAAGTCTTTATTATTGAGTTGGTTAGTAGAAGAAGTGGAGAAGCAGATGATGGTTTTTTGAGCGGGCTAATGCTAACGTTATTCTTTCGGTTTGTCAATCTGCGCCAGTGGCTCCGTCAGCGGCGACGTTGGTGGCGGTGAGAGCGCAGGCGGCGATGGCAGCAGCGATGTAAGTCTTTATTATTGAGTTGGTTAGTAGAAGAAGTGGAGAAGCGGATGATGTTTTTTTGAGCGGGCTAATGCTAACGTTATTCTTTCGGTTTGTAAATCTGCGCCAGTGGCTCCGTCAGCGGCGACGTTGGTGGCGGTGAGAGCGCAGGCGGCGATGGCAGCAGCGATGTAAGTCTTTATTATTGAGTTGGTTAGTAGAAGAAGTGGAGAAGCGGATGATGTTTTTTTGAGCGGGCTAATGCTAACGTTATTCTTTCGGTTTGTAAATCTGCGCCAGTGGCTCCGTCAGCGGCGACGTTGGTGGCGGTGAGAGCGCAGGCGGCGATGGCAGCAGCGATGTAAGTCTTTATTATTGAGTTGGTTAGTAGAAGAAGTGGAGAAGCGGATGATGTTTTTTTGAGCGGGCTAATGCTAACGTTATTCTTTCGGTTTGTCAATCTGCGCCAGTGGCTCCGTCAGCGGCGACGTTGGTGGCGGTGAGAGCGCAGGCGGCGATGGCTGCAGCGATGTAAGTCTTTGGTTTTTTAGCATCTTTTCGTCCATCCACTGAGCTAATTGGAGCAGATGCATGTGCAGCCGCCGTTGGATATACGTACCAGCAACATCTAGCTCAAGATTTTACGTAAACATGAAGGAAAATGACCCTTACCGTTAAAGTAACAAATTGTTGTTTGATTTGACAAACTGTACGTAACGATAAAGGAAATTGACCATACAGTTGGAATCAACATCAACGGCAATCTGCAATTTACAGTCATGGCAAAACGACGATATGCAAATGCAGCTGAAGATGAGTTATCTTGTACAGGAAAACCTGATGCAATTCAGGCCACTGCAGCGCAAGAAACAAAGCGTCAACGAAAAGCTCAGTACCGCAACGGGACCTCCGATGAAGCTTGAACCTGACGTGAAGAGACGCAAAACCAGCTAAGCGTTGGCAGTTTTGGTTGATACCAAATACATTGCCCAGCCTTTAATTCTACTTTGCTATTGACAATTATGCTAACAACCGTATCAAAAAAAATTAGCCATCTTAATGTTAGCTTTCCGAACCTCCCAGTCGCAGGGGGTCCCCCCCCAGAGACAGCAAATGTCGACATATTTTTAAAAATATGTATTCCCAGTGTAAGTCGCAGACGATCTAGTATATATTATGTAAATTAACGACTCCAATGCAATATCATTGGTAGACGCACGCCTTCATCGCTTTGTACGCCGGCTCACATCTTTAAGGCATGACTTTCTTGATCTGGCTGTATACAGTGCCAGTGCATGTACACTGTATACTCCAGGTGCTGGTTGTTCTGGACACTTCCGGAGTCCTGGTCGGACGCCTGCCGTGTATAGGCGGCGACGCTGTCGTCACTTGAAGTAGAGAAGTCCCTCGTAGCGGTAACGGGCCCCAGGCGTTGTGTGAGGCCCAGCAGTAGCTAAAGGTTTGTGAATTCAGTTTGATTTTTGCTTTCTGTTGTACAGACGGCATTCGATCCGGTGAGGAAAGATCAAAGTTAACTTTAGTTACCTTTCTTGCTCAGTTCGAGCTCAAGCTCCGCGTTGTGTGACGCGAGATGGCAAGTAAGAAAGAAGACGTAATGGACGAACTCGAAGAGAAGACCAGAAGAATGCAGAGCGTCGGGTCGGCGCGGTCCCCGAGTCTCCAATTACAAATCCCGAACACGTTCACGGAAGCGACGGGCCCGGACGAGGCGGATGATGAAGGCATGCCGACGGTAAGCCCGCGGTCAAGCCAAGGGCGCGTTGCGGCAGCGCCAGCGCTTCCCCAGCCTCCCAGATACAAGGGTGTAACCATGCAAGACCGGAGGGACTTCATGAAGACATACGAAACGTATCTCGCAGCAGTTAATGCCCTGCAGACCCAATGGACTGGCGCGTTTGCAATGCCAGTGGGTGCGTGTATTGAGACCGGCACGAAGCGGCTTATCGCTCGTTGGACCTTCGGGAAGGCCTTCGAACAGATCACGGAAGACGGGTGGATCCAATACTTCAAACAAGCGAATCTGGCCTCGATCGTCGACTATGCCACGGTGGACGCGGCCATGACTAAGCTGAAGATGGACACGTCGGTGCCCGAGCCGGAGAGCCGCATGATGCACGTGTGAACTGTCCACAGGGCGATGCAGCCTGTGGTAACAGACGAAAAACGTTACTGCAACAACAAATTGTATATGCATTTGAAGAACAACATGAACATGATTACGCTGTGGAAGTGGATTAAGAATGAGAAAACATGAATGCCGACCGCGGAGCAACCACTGAAAACGAAGTCACGCGAGACACCTCAACAGTTAGCTGAGATGCTGGAGAACGTCGTGGAACGTGCAGCGAGGATTCAAATCGATTCCAAGTGCCTGGCCGCGGTGGCCAAGAGTGTACGAAGTCGAGTCACCACTCTCCTTCTCCTCTTCATCAGGAACCTGAGCCTCGACAGCTGGAGCTGCAGCCGGACCCTGCGAATCCTCGGTACCAGCTTCAACAGGAACAGCAGTCAGAGCGGAACGTGGAGTACCCGGTGGCGAGTCAAACAACGAACGCCAGGTCGGAATAAGCTCGGTTAAATCGAGAGACGGGTCAACGATCACGCTTCGGTACACATCCACGAAACGCGTACCACGAGGATTGAAAAGCTCCGGATTACGCTGGCACGGGAAGTACGTAGTGCTGTACGGGTGCCGATGCGGCGCATTCATCCATCCAGTACGCCATGGCTGCCGAGCGTCGAGAGCCGGAACTTCGGAAAGCCAGTCAGATGTCCGAGGTGCGAGC
>NW_003303598.1:176049-212369 GCF_000142945.1 Phytophthora infestans T30-4
CATCATCGAAACCAACGGCAGTCTCGAGGCGACGCTGAGTGTGTATATCGCCGTGGAGAGGAGGCGCAACGCTGAGCTGCACTTGGTGACGAGCCATTGCAGTCAAATACGGGATTATCGAGGTCATCATGTGATCGACCGATACCTCCGTACATTCAGCTAGCATGGCGCGCAGCGAATCTTCGGCGAGGGGTGGCGGACCACCAGCTGGGGCAGGAGGAACAGCAGGAGCCATCTCCGCGGGTTCAGCGACGACGGGGCGTGCTGCAGGAGCTATCGCAGGGAGTGAAGAGTCCGGGGCAGCAGGCGCCGGAGGACCGGTTGATGACGCTGCTGTCGGGGAAAGTGCAGCAGACTGAAGGGCGTTCGAACCCTCGGTCTTGCCCTCCTGCGAAACAAGTCGAGTAATGCGAGGTGATGAGCAAGGTACCGATGATTCAAGAGAAGGATGAGCTGACGTACCTCCAGCTGTTCACGTTCGCGACGTCTACGGGGATTGAGACGCTGAAATGCGTCGGACACGACTCGATTCAGGCGCTTGGACATACGGTGGCGAGATGGTGAATTGGAGAATGAAGAAATGTCACAACGGGCACCAGTACCGTGGCTTCCATCGCGACAGGGGCAGTTGTGGTGTAGTGATTTCTCCGTAGTTGCGGATTATCACCCGTCGACAAAGACGTGACACCGCCCAAGATGTTCAAGCGACGAACCCTCGGTCAGGTGATGTACGGAGACGCCAAGGTGCCAGGGACTCGATGGCGTCACTCCCGAGCTTTCAACGAGCATTGGATACGACCATATGTCACTGAATTCAGGCTGTTCTTGTTATTAATAATGGACTGGCCGGATTCGCATTCAGCGGACCATCTACGGTACGAACCCTCAGTGGCGGTTGGGATGAGTTCGCGGAAGACTCAGCGACCCTTGGAAGGCACGTTCACCGTCTGGGACAGGGCATGGACCGTTAAAGATGCTCATGCGACGGTGCAGACGACGCTTGGCATGCAAGAAGATCCATAACGGATCATTGTTCACTTGATATTTGTATACTTGATTAGGACTTCTTATTAGGAATAGACCCGAAAGGGTAAGCTTAAATACAGAACAGAATTTCCACTCAAGCACACAGAGCGACGTCCGGCTTCAAGGTAAGCGTCAGGTCAAGCTTGTTTGAGTGTGTTATGCCTGTCGGTGAACTCGAAGCTCTGTAGCGAGGGTTCATCCGGCAAGGCCAAGAGACTTTGTGTATTGGCCGATTATTATCGGGAGGTTTTACGTGACGGCTTATTGTTGCCTATTTGCACGACTGGGAGTGCTTGAATTGCCTCCCTTTTATTTCTTCCAGCCGAGTGTTGAACACTCGGTGATCTCGTAAAAGGCTTACCCGTGCCTGGTACCCTTCCGCTGTTGGGACCACGAGGATTCAAAACACCTGCTAGCTTTGCTCGTGCTAGTAGCGTGTTCTTATTTTACTGGTTGGCCTTTATAAGTAGTTTACAAGGTCCAGTTTGTCCCGGTGCAAGGGCAGAACTGGGGTCTTCAGGTCCGCCCGAACGATCGTTTACTATCCTAGTAGACGTATTTTTGTGGGAACATCCTAACTACATCTGTAGTTAGAGTTCACGTGGGATTTCCAACACCACACTTGTAGCTGAATAGCTCGGCTCTACCGCCCGTAATGCATGGCAGAAGTACTGTATGTCTAGCACAACAGCATTAGGGCTGGCGCAGTTAGGCATCGTGCCCTTAAGCTCGACATTACAGTCGGTGTGGCACGCAGCTATGCGGTATGTGCAGCGCTACCGCACTAAGTATGACCGTCCACAATAAGTTGGCTGGTGGAAATTTGTGCTTGTCAGAGCTTAGGTTTTGAATGGTTTTGCGTTTACCAGTAAGCGATAAATCTTTGTAAGTGCAATTGCCAAACTACTTGACTAAACTATGTTGAAACAACGTTACATGTTAATAAAAGCCAAGTGTAAAACCTCTGGCAATATTTCACCTTAACGTGAAAAAAAAGCTCCACGTGTAAAGACTGTTTCGTCTCCTAATTTTTGCACTGCAGTAAAAAAAAGGGGGTCTGCTCAATACAGACTCACACTTGCAATTAGGTGCACCAAGTCGTCTGTCAATTGATTGGAACGACACACTTTTCGCTAACGCTGCTAAAAATAATAATTTATACAGCGAAAAAAAAAAACCGGAGATCACAACGGAGATATAATACACAAATATGTGAGCCTACGTTTTATTTGCGAGCAAGTTGTGCTCCTACAAATGAAAGTGCCGTGATGGAATTATTGTAACTAAAATGCAAGCACTGCTGAAATCAAAATGAAAAACAATAAATAATTAAAGTGTGAAGACATACTTCTCTCACAGACAACAGTTCAAAACTACATACTTGCACAAGAATACTGTGAAGTTAAGCAATAAACACATAAGATTTGAGATAGTAGTGATGAAAGAAACGACACAGTTTTGAGGCACTGTCTAGTTTTAATCTGAAAACAAAACCCAACTTAAACATGCAAAACAAAAAGAGAAGTAACTAAATTATCAGGGTGGAATCGAAAGGCAAGCAAATATATACATTCATTTAAGCCTCTATCGCACAAGTGTCTCGACAAAATTTGATTGACATGCACATACAACTGCTAAGAAAGGCCAATAACACTTTCTTGCATGAACAACCTCTCAGTCGATTGACTTAAGTAGTACATATACTTCTCACTGAAGAACAGCACATCAATAAAACCCGGTAACAACCCGAGGAGCCACAAGGGAAGAAATATACCCAAAGATGTGAGCCTAGTACAGACTCCGCCCAGAAACTGAAAACTACTTCCTGCTTATAACCTTTCAAAATCGGCTGTATCAGGCTTAGCATATTCAGGAGGTGATGTCTGTCTCACGCAAATGTGGTTCACACTAACTGTTTGAATTTCAAATCCTCCAGCCAATTGCATCATTACACGTCTTCGAGCAGAGCAGAACATGACGAAAGGCACAAAAGGTCTCTGGCTAACTATCAACCAGAAGTGCAAGGTTATTGAAAAACATTGTCGATGTAACTCCCTGAAACTGTCCGAATTGGCGCGCTGGACGCTACATGCGTTCGACCTCTCGCACCCTCCAGCCGATGCTACAATCTTTAGGGTCCTGCGGGACGGATATCTCGTGTACGCTGCCCCGAGCTTGAGATCCATGTGGTGTAGGGATTTCCAGATTCGACCAAACACCAACCTACTTTAGGTCAGGAATCGGCTCGGTCTGATAACCCAGAGCTTAGGAACAAAAAATCACGGTAAGTACTCGGCGACCTGTCCGGATATGCTATCCGGATAGCCGCTGAGCTCAACGGTCGCCTGAACTCAGCTGAAGGGTCGGTAGAGATCCGAAACGACTACATTTCTCTAGATATTTGTAGAAGAAGCATAGGATTAAATAGGGGGAGCCGAAAGGGCTCCCAGAAGATAACAGAGCAGAATTTTCCTAGTCCAAGACACGTGTACACTTTTCCGGTAAGTCCCTGCATAGGGCTGGATTATGCCTGCCGTCAATACTCGAGAGGCATAGCTTGTAGGGTATTGACTGGTAGCGCCAAGAGATTAGGTCGGTCCGGGTAGGACAAAGTCTCGCTACGCGCGAAAGAAAGTCCTGCATACTCAGCGGGCCGGTACGTCGGATAGCCCGGGTGCCGTAACACTTCTAGCTTAGCAGCCTCTGCGCTCGGTGACCTGTAAAAGCGCTCGCGCGCCGTCGTCCATCCTTTGGTGGAGGGCACAGGGTTGTGAACGAGCTCAGCCGAACCAAACTCGGCGGAGCCTCGGAAGTGATCTGACTTGGTTAGTCGGAGCCGAGTGGAAGCGAGCCACTCGTCTGTCCCGGAAGGGCCGGACCGCGAGGGGACCACCCTCTGCGCAGGCCATACAACCGCCGACCTAACTCGGCGATTCGTTGTGGTTTGTGTAAGGAATCCACATCTGACGGTATTTGTGTGTTCTACTACACCACAACTGGTGCCGCGACCCGGGAACAGGAGTGTGTGCTTGTTTTTATAGGTGCCAGCTAACCAATTTAAGAGGAAGAGAAGAGAGAGTGAAGAGTGAAGATGGTCAAGGGATCAGCAACTCCGCGCGACGGAAGCCCAGCGACGGCTGGAGGATCGCCTCTCGCGGGGTCGGACCCGGCGGATCAACGACTCATCGCCATGACGATGGAGGTGGGACGAACCGTCCAGTTCGACGAGGATGGCCAAGACCAGGAGAGCGAGAACGGAGATGCAAGTGAAGGAGAGTATGAAGAGAAGGCCGAGACCGCTGAGCTCGGAGAAACGAAGACTACCGCCGAGCTACTTGGCGAGGTGGAAGAGTTGACGCTGCAGGTGGGACGCATGGGAGCCCCACGTCCTGTCGAGCGCAACTTATCCGACGAGCTCGACGAAGGTGCGGACGATGAAGAAGATGAAGAAGAACAGGCGTTGCTCAAGGGGACCGTCCGCCTCTTATTCCGAAAGCGACGAGGAACACCGATACGCCGAGCGCCAATAAAGTGTTGGCTCGACTCGGCGAGGAGATGAGAACGAGATCGGAATGGATGATGATGTTCGCGCCTGTGGCAATGGCGCAGGCGAAGTGGCCGATGTTGGGTCCCAAGTTAACGCAGCCGGTGCGTGCAGCCAAGATCAATCAGTTGGTGGAAGAAACTGTGTTGCTGCTGAAGGCGATGGGCTATCGGTGCAACAGCCGACCAAACAGCCTCATCCTGTCCGACTGGAGTCTGACCCGTGGTAGAGCTGAGCTCTGGCAATGGAAGAAGAAGTTGAGAGTGGCGTTTGGATTGGAGAAGGCCCCTGGTGGAACGAAGAAGGTGTACAGCCGAGTAGCCGAGTTCAAACCACTCGGCGAAGACCCAAGCAAAATTCCTTTGCCGAAGACCCCGGAGACGAAGAGACGTGAAGTGTTCCGCGCTACGCAAGGGACTCCGTACTTCGAAGACTCCCACATGCTGACTCCGATGACGTTAAACCCGACTCAGCGAGCGCCGAGTCGTGGACAGCGAAATGTTGGTCGTTACCGTGAATTGTATGACGCTGCAGACGAGGCTGAGGCTTACGAGGAGGATGAGGAAGACGACGACGCCTTCGACGTGAGAGGAAACCGTGAAGAAACCGTGAAGGATTACATCCGATACTTGAGCTTTGACGCGGCTGAAGAAGACTCGACGCAGTACCTAGAAGTCCGAACCCACGCCTCACTCGACAAAATCGTCGAGTTCGAAGGAAAACGCTACCGTTCTGACGCGTCGCTCCAGTGGCTCAAGCGTTTCATCTACGAGATGAAGAGCACCAGGATGCCCCAAAGTGCCTGGTGCGAACTTTTCTCGCTATGCCTGGGACACGCGGCGAAGAGTTGGTATAGGCAGCTGCCGAAGAAGACTCAGTGACGTTGGAAACTACTCAGCGAGGCGTTCCTGGATTATTATTGCTCATAGTTCGACCAATCCGCCCGCACTCGTTACTACTCGGCGAGACGTAAAGTCAACGAACCGATCTGCGACTTCCTGATCCGACTCAACGGGTATGCTCGGACAGCCAAGATCCAGTACGAGAAGGGTGGCGCCGACGCGGCTGACCATGTCGAACACTTCTTACTGCATTGTGGTGATGACGACGTGATGGATTTGATGTGCCCCTTGCCGTTGGAAGACATCGGTAAGGTGGAACAGATAATCAATCGTCGGATCCTCGGTGAAAAGCGCAAGAAGCAATGCGACCGACTTGTGATCGCACGAGACCGCGACGATAAGCGAAATGATCAAAGCCGTCGCGATGAACGCCGAGATGGACGTCGAGATGAGAAGCGCAGTCGCAAGGAAGAGAACCGCGACCGCCGAGTCACTGTCGTTGACGCTGACTCTGACGGGGAAGAACTTCTCGATCAGAACCCGCCGAGTACGTACAACTCCGAAGACGAATGGGATGATGAGGGCCAGTCCGGAGGGCACGACCCAGCGGAAGACGACGACTACATAGACGCCGGCGTTTCCAATGATAAGGGAAATACACCGGACCGCCGAGAGAACTCGGCGGGAGACCAGAATGGCTCGAATCGAAGTTGGGGAAACTCAGCGAACCGACCTCCTCGACCGTACAACCAACGAAAACAGTCGAACCGTGGAGATGGATCACGCGACAACTCACAGCGTGGACCTTGTGCAGCTTGTGGAAGAATGGGGCACTCGGCTCACTACTGTCGACGACGCTGCAAATTCTGCAGACAAGTCCATGAAGGCGGCCAGTGCGAGCTGTTCGTCAATATGAGAAGCTGGCTGCGTTCGTGAAAAACTCTGTCGACAAGTCGCAAGTGCCAGAAGACCTGCAAAACCTTTACACGCCGAGTGATTTAAACTCGGCGGTCCGCCAACACTGACTGGGTTGGAATATGCCGGGCTGCCACAGTCAGCTGAACCTGCAGTTGAGGCGAACTTCTTGTTTGCCTTCGTAGGCGAAGCAGGAAGGCCCGAGGGAAGAAGCGGGGATGGCAATTGGATGTGTGAAACCGACGTAATTGAACGTGAGCTCGGTGAGTTAGATGATTACCACCGAGCAATTGCAAGTGTAACTCGGCAGTCAGACCAGGCTGTGCATCGTACCAGGATAATGAAGCTGCTTCCGGGAGAACGGCTGGGATGGTGGTCAGCACAGACGTTTGATCGTCGAGTTAGAATGAGAGCTCTCGTATTGGGTGCAGTGAACGACCGAAGGACCAAGATATTATTGGATACCGGAGCAAATGTCTCGGCGATTAGTGAATACTTCGCGAGGAAACTGCGTCTCAAGAGAGTGGCCAGCCGAGATAAGCGAATCGACATACAAGGAATAAGTAAAGACAGAATGGTGACAACGTCACGAGCAGTTGTGAAGGTGACACTCGGCTGGGAAGTGGCATACGAGTTTGAAGGATGGATAATACCTCATCATGCTGGAGTCGATTTGATTCTCGGCACTGACTTCATGATCCCAGCTGGAATCCGTCTGGATCTGTACAACTCGGCGGTCAAGCTACCCGATGAGATGGTGATCCCACTCATCCGATCAAGTAATGCGCCGACCAAGACCGAGTTCGGACCAAATGTCCCATGCGGACCACCCGACGGGTTAACAATCGAAAGTCGAATGACCGCTGAGTTTAAATTGCCCAGGCGACAACCCAGTGAGTCGACGCATGACTTGTGGGTGCGACGGACGAAGGGTTGGATTCCAACGGTTGTTTTTAATCGCCGAGGAAGACCAACACATGTCCTGATTACGAACGTACGACCGACGTCAGTCTGGTGCCCACCTCACTTTTATGTGATAAAATGGCAACCACACGGAGTACTGGCCAATGAGGGATATGTCCGCGTGAACTCGGCGAAGTACCGTGACTGGCAGATATTGGCATTTGAGTCAGCGATGGACGAAGATTTGCTGCAGAAAGAACAACGACTGTACGAGGACTGGTTGTCACACCAGCCGCCAGCTGTGGAAAAACGAAAATACCTAATTCCGACGGCGGTGGGAAAACGACCCCCTCCAGTGGAAAATGGGCCAGAATTAGCATGCGTCGAACGCTGGAGAAGGATCGAAGCAGATACAGAAGCCGACGAAGACGAGAGGCGTCGCGGTAACGCCGACGTTATATCGACTTCAGGGGTGACAAGGGGTGACCCGGCTATAAACTCAGCGTTCAAGCTGGAAGACGTCCGAGCGGATCGTACGCCGGTGCTACTCGATGGCCAAGATGTCTCCTATCAGCTGTCCAAGTTTGAAGACGATGGCGCCATTTCTGACGTCAACACGAACTCAGCGGTTGAAGGAACAAGTGCAGTAAGGGCCAAGGAAGACGTGTCGGCGACGGAAGACTCAGCTATAACGGAAGGAGACCCTGAAGAACGCTCGGAACACGCCTTACGTGACGCCCAACCCTTTATTGACAACCGAGCCAAGTTTGGCGTCATTAGACCAAGTATTGTGGGCGAGGTGAACTCAGCTGTGAGCACCCTGACCACGATAAGTGCTGGGAGTAACCATCTGGTGACGGCGAACTCGGCGCTCGGAGAACCAGCTGCAAGAAATGACTTGGGAGCTGTTCCGGTGTGCCATAGGACGACCGACTACGCGAGGGACGAGTGTGGACGCGTGGATGTTTGTCCAGCCGAAGTAGCAGACTCAGCGGTACAGTGCCCTAGCGTGATGACTGCAAATTCCAAGCTGGAGGTATTACTTTCAAGAGATGTTGAGGATAACAGTGAAGGACTGAGCTGGACGGTGAATACAAGTAACCGCAGTGATGAAGGTGAGGCACGAGCCGAGTATGGAGTCGATGGGTTAAGTTCTGCAGCCGTGGTGAACTCAGCGATGGGTACGCCAAAAGCCTGCATTATCCAGTCGGCGGCGGTGGACTCGGCGTCAGCGGATCTGAACACTGCGAATGCCTCGGACGTGGCCACAACATGTCGTCAGGATGTCAGCTATACCGAAGACGCGTTCGCATGCACGGAAGTTAGTTCTGCCGTCACAACCAACTCAGCGGGTCAGCACTCCGACGCGACAAAGGATTATGATAGTCGGGAGGTATTACTACCTGAAGGAATAAAGCCGAACGACGACCCAGCTACGGCGGAACAACAAAACAGTTGTAGTTATTTTTTTAGTCAAACTTACAGAAACTATTAACAACATACTATTACGTATGTTATAGTATGGCCTCGAAAACACGCATTCCTACGTGTACGCTAAGCACCTTACAGCTTAGTAAGCGTCTTTAGGGGCTATTTCATTTGAGAATAAGTAGCTCTGTCTGTTTAGCACTCAAATATTAAAAGCAACATGCATTATTAAAATAGTAAAAATTAATACTTCGTCGTTTTAAAACTATGCCGCCTTCGGATAATGGATAGTCTTGTGCAAATCTCCTTATGTGCTCTGTGAACCACATGAATTTACTGATGTGATCTACATAATTCAGTTTTAACCAATTGGAGCCGCCTTCGCTCCGCTCGACAGCCAATGACAAAGCTAAAAAATCTGAGCGTTTCGTGTGACGGACGGACAGACACCGTGCTAGCATTGATAGTTTAGGACTAGCGGTCTGGGCGTCCGCTCCGCGGACGCTAGGGCATGGTTGGTTGGTGTAGAGAGGGCCGACCACCTCCGCTGCGCTGCGGTGGGCTTAGAATTTCTACTCAAAGCGAAGCAACATATAGTACATGTATACTGTGATCTACGTATACTACGTTCCAAAACAACACCGCACACAATATCCTTAGTGCTCACATGTTATCGTAGACACGACCAGGGTTTAACGTGATCTGCAAAAAGAGCACCATCTTACCCGGGAAGGTTTTGTCTATAATCTCGTTTGAGCGTATTGCTCTCAAAATTACACCATTTGGAGGCGCGCGTGGTTGCAAAGCTAATATACGCTGTTCAGAAGGCGATTCCGTATCAATGATGCTACAAACTTGGCATAGCGTGGTGAGGAATCCCAGTGTAGCTAGAGTAAATACGCCTACTCAAACATATTACCATCTGCACGTCATCGCAGTGAGGCAGTCGACACATATCATCGATTGCGACGGTCGAATAGAGCAATGTTAATTAGCTCCGCGCGCGAAGTATGTTTTAGGATAGGTAGTATTTGCCGATGGTCGCCACAAACATCAATATTATGCTTTGAAATTATATTGCTGAGCTGTTTGTGATTTTAATGAAGGGTATTTCCACTATCTTCCGCATGCATTTATCTTACTTGCATAGCTGACGTACTTTCTGACTTATTTGTATAGCTACTGACTGACAGAGTGGCGTAAATCCTTTCCGACTGACATTATACTGGGTCCGATATGTACGACAAAAGGCCTCGTCCAGATCGGACGAAGAGGCACCACTGCGTGCACATTCTTTTGACCGGCTGCAACATACGAAGAAATATGGCTGTAGGCAGAGTATCAGATCGCAGTGATGGTTAGACTTGAATTGAATAATAGTTCATGTACATTAGATGGAACACTTTCGCTGTCTACTTATCAGCTCGGCGTGCTATTTGATGTGTCCGTGCATATATCGCGAGGTCGCTAATGAGTGTATTTGCCACGCGCTCGTGATACTCAACCTATGGATGGGGTCCCTGTTTCCTTATCGGGACGTTTGCGCTGTCGTGTTAGCTTTCTGTGCTTACGCTATTGATGTTTTAGTCTGTATAATCAAGCGCGTCACTAACTGGGCACAGGCTATTCCGCAGCGATACAGGTATGCTGAACACGCGTCTGTTAGCAGTAGCCAACGCGATATATACGCTCGAGGCGGGCACACCTTATAGTCATCCGCGACTCAACCGAGCTCTTATCTCGGTCATTATGGACAGGACACTAAAGTACAATATTGCGTTCAGACACATCGACTTGCCACGTCCATCTGTACGGTCTGGACTGTCACGCAGTGGTAGTATCTATGTAAACAGCAGCTTATTCGTCGCACATAGTTCCCACTCAATACTGTGGCTTTAATTGTGAGCGCCAATTAGTGCAATATACGCTATAAGAGCTGATGGTACAGATAACATGGTTTTGCGTGTGCCCACGTGAGCGAGTGTACGTGCCATCTACGGTGACGCGTATGCAGATAGGGACGGCCAGCTTGCAGAGGTGCACAGTTGATTCATATGCTGAAAATTTTATGAAACGCGCTACGCTCTGTAGGTGCGTCAACACCATAGTCAGCTTACCGTATGTGCGGCCCCAAGCCTCGCACCGTCAGCCAGTATACCAAAACTATGCGGGGTAAGGGGCTATAAGGATGGATATCCGAATCACCTGCTCTTCTGCTGTTTCTTTTGCTCAATGTACCTGACGTTTCGGGCGGTCAGCTTGCGAGGGCGGCTGTGTCCATTTTTCTTCTTGAGGTACCAGTCAGGACCCATCGCCTTCTTGACGTTCGACAGGCTTTCCTGGCGGCGCACTTCGGCCGAATCAGGTGGTGGGGGCTTTTCCTCCCAGAACTCAACCGCTTTTGGGCCGTTCTCGCAGGCAATACAGCGCCGCACGATGTCCCGCCCGCTGATTGTACGGAATGCGTAGCCGTACTGCAGCTTCCCGCAGCAGACGCAGCGCGCCCGGGAATCCGTCGTAGACCGCTGCGGGTTCAGCAGAAGCGGGTCAATCTTCGCCTCGCATTGCTTGGACGTAGGGTCCACCATTTTTCAAATTTTAAGTAAGTTAACAAAACGTGTGTAAAATATTAGCCAATAGCACGGTAATAAAGGCTGATAATAAAATGTTTTATAATATTAATACTTTGCTTTGATAATAATAATATCAGATTTCCAAACAAAATACATACTTTACATGCAATAAAAGTGACTAAAAGACTATGTACCGTGCGCGCATGCATTCATCGGGTGCGGTGCACGGGAGCAGATAGCGCAGTGACCGTACAGCCGCGCGCCTTCATTGCACGGTGGCAGTGGTGACTCACCACTGGTGAGTGCCAGGTGAAGTAAAAAAGATATATATTCGCAAAGTCCCTACAAAAGGCGCTGGTCGTGAATCCTACTTTAATAATAATAGTGACAATACTATCGTCTCTACTTTAGAAAGTGTGTGGAAAATAGCATCGCCGAGCTCTTACATACGCGACCTGTGAAGCAATAATACTAATACTATTAATATCGTCTTTACTTGAAAAGTGTGTGCATCCCAGAGCTCCTGGTCTGTGAAGTCTACATTAATAATAATAAATATCTCTATTTGAGAAGTGTGCAGAGCTCTTAGAAAAAAAGTGGTTACTGTGCCCGATGTCAGTACATACGACAGGTTTTGCGTCAATAATCAAGTATCTGCACAGCTCGCATGGCTGTTTGCAACCAATCGATGCGTTTCGTGCTCGGCAAAAATGTTTAACATACGTCCAATCGCGAGGGCGAGAGGCGGTCTGATCGTGCGACAGATCCATTCAGTGTCGTAGGTCGGTCAATATTGACCAATCAGGGCGCGAGTTAATTGTGTGACGCTTTTGGACATTTTTGTAATTTTGGCATAGCTAGGTCGAGTCAGAAAGGTAGGCGCGGTCGGTAAGATGGGACGTAAATGTATTAGACAGGCCGGGTGTAGCCATGCGAAAAGGCAGGAAAAAGCAGCAAGAAAGGAACCGGACGGACTTATTGACAGACGGACGGACACGTTACAAGGTTAGAAGCGGAGCGACTAGCGCTCTGGGCGCCCCCTCCGCGGACGCTAGGGCATGGTTGGTTGGTGAAGTGCGGGCTGACCACCTCCGCTTCGCTGCGGTGTGCTTAGCGATTCTACGTACAGCAAAGCACCATATAGAACATGTATACTGCGTTCTACTTATATTACGTTCCGGAACAGCACCGCACACAGTATCCTTAGTGTTCACATGTTATGGTAGATATGACCAGGTTTTAACGTGATCTGCAAGATGGGCACCATCTTACCCGGGAAGATTTTGTCTATAATCTCATTTGAGCGCATTGCTCCCAAAATGACACCATTCGGAGGCACGCGTGGTTGCAAATGTAAAATCCGCTGTTCAGAAGACGATTCCGTATCAATGATGCTACAAACTTGGCATAGCGTGGTGAGGAATCCCAGTGTAGCTAGAGTAAATACGCCTACTCAAACATATTACCATCTGCACGTCATCGCAGTGAGGCAGTCGACACATATCATCGATTGCGACGGTCGAATAGAGCAATGTTAATTAGCTCCGCGCGCGAAGTATGTTTTAGGATAGGTAGTATTTGCCGATGGTCGCCACAAACATCAATATTATGCTTTGAAATTATATTGCTGAGCTGTTTGTGATTTTAATGAAGGGCCTTTCCACTATCTTTCGCATGCATTGATCATACTTGCATAGCTGACGCACTTACTGACGTATGTACATAGATACGGGCCGACAGAGTGGCGTAGGTCCTTTCCGACTGGCATTTACTGGCTCCTAAATGTATGCCAAACACACAAAGCCACATGGCTGTAGGCAGAGTATCAAATTGTAGTGGTGTTTAGACTTAATCTGAAATGTAGCTCATGTACATTATATGAAGTACATTTGCTGCCTACTTATCAACTCGGCGTGCTATTTGATATGTCCGTGCATATATCGCAATGTCGCTAATGAGTGTGTATACCACGCGCTCGTGAGAGCCAAACCTATGTATAGGGTCACTGTCGCTCTCTTGGTACATTTGCGTCGTCGTGCTGGCTTACTGTGCTTACGTTTCTGATGTACCAGCCTATATGACCAGGCGCTTTACTAGCTCGGCACATGCCATACCGCAGAGATACATGATAGCTGACCGCGCGTCTGCTCGCAGATATATACGCGCGCGGCGGGTACACGTATAACCATCCCTAGCTCTGATCCCATTTGAGCAGGGCACTAAAGTACGGTACTGCGTACAGACTCATCAACTTGCCACATTCACTTGTATGATCTGCATAACGCACACGTGCTCGTGTCTGTGTAGACAGCAAATTATTCGTCGCGCGTAGAGCTCACTCCATACTGTAGTTTAATTTATGAGCGTACACTACTGGAATATACACCGCAAGCGTTGATGGTACACATAGCACGGATTTGCGTGTGTCCAAGTGAGCGAGTGTACTTTTCATCTATGGTGGCGCCTATGTGGATAGGGACGGTCAGTTTGCAGCTGATAGCACGTGTTAATTATTAAATGAAACGCGCTACGCTCTGTAGGTGCGTCAAAACGTTTGGCAGTGCCAAAGGCAGCTTACCGTATGTGCGGCTCCAAACCTCGCACTGTAGTCGGGTATACTAAATACAAAACTAGGTAGGAAAATGGGGGCCTAAAAGGGTATATTTACCAATTACTTGCTCTTCTGCTGCTTTTTTTGCTCGGTGTACTTGGCGTTTCGGGCGGTCAGCTTGCGATGGCGGCTGCGCCTCTTTTTCCTCTTGAGGTACCAGTCAGGACCCATCGCCTTCTTGACGTTCGACAGGCTTTCCTGGCGGCGCACTTCGGCCGAATCAGGTGGTGGGGGCTTTTCCTCCCAGAGCTCGACCGCTTTTGGGCCGTTCTCGCAGGCAATACAGCGCCGCACGATGTCCCACCCGCTGATTGTAAGGAATGCGTAGCCGTACTGCAGCTTCCAGCAGCAGACGCAGCGCGCCCGGGAATCCGTCGTAGACCGCTGTGGGCTCAGCAGAAGCGGGTCAATCTTCGCCTCGCATTGCTTGCACGTAGGGTCCACCATTTTGCAAACTTTGAGTATGTTAGCAAAATAAATTGTTTTAACCAATACTTGCGTCCAAATATTAGCCAATAGCACGGTACTGTAAGGCAGGTATTTATTATTAGGCAAAAACTAAAATGTTTAAAATATTACTATTTGGGTTTGCTATAATATATTATTATCAAATTTTTAAACAAATACATACTTTGCATGCAATAAAAGTGACTAAAAGACTATGTACCGTGCGCGCATGCATTCATCGGGTGCGGTGCACGGGAGCAGATAGCGCAGTGACCGTACAGCCGCGCGCCTTCATTGCACGGTGGCAGTGGTGACTCACCACTGGTGAGTGCCAGGTGAAGTAAAAAAGATATATATTCGCAAAGTCCCTACAAAAAGCGCTGGTCGTGAAGCCTACTTTAATAATAATAGTGACAATACTATCGTCTCTACTTTAGAAAGTGTGTGGAAAATAGCATCGCTGAGCTCTTACATACGCGACCTGTGAAGCAATAATACTAATACTATTAATATCGTCTTTACTTTGAAAAGTGTGTGCATCCCAGAGCTCCTGGTCTGTGAAGTCTACATTAATAATAATAAATATCTCTATTAGAGAAGTGTGCAGAGCTCTTAGAAAAAAAGTGGTTACTGTGCCCGATGTCAGTACATACGACAGGTTTTGCGTCAATAATCAAGTATCTGCACAGCTCGCATGGCTGTTTGCAACCAATCGATGCGTTTCGTGCTCGGCAAAAATGTTTAACATACGTCCAATCGCGAGGGCGAGAGGCGGTCTGATCGTGCGACAGATCCATTCAGTGTCGTAGGTCGGTCAATATTGACCAATCAGGGCGCGAGTTAATTGTGTGACGCTTTTGGACATTTTTGTAATTTTGGCATAGCTAGGTCGAGTCAGAAAGGTAGGCGCGGTCGGTAAGATGGGACGTAAATGTATTAGACAGGCCGGGTGTAGCCATGCGAAAAGGCAGGAAAAAGCAGCAAGAAAGGAACCGGACGGACTTATTGACAGACGGACGGACACGTTACAAGGTTAGAAGCGGAGCGATACTCTTTAAGTAGTGAACCGTTCCCTCTGAGGCAAGGAACACGTAAACTAACGCACACTCGGGTAGTAAATACCCTTAAGCACTTACACTGTGCAAGGTGCTGTGTGACCCCGTCACACTTTGGTTTGGCCATCGTTGCTGAAACTACAGTACGGAAGTGGGGCTTTTGACCTACCGATCCAATTGCAGAATGATCACTGCTCATTTATCATAAGCGGAGACGCTCAAATTATGGTAGGCATCACGTGACCGAGTGTCCGACTGTAACGGGGTGTGTAGCCTAAAGTGTACCCCTAGTTACATGAAGTGTGACACGTCATACTTCGGGATATCTGGTACATGGTACTAGGGTCGTCCGAGGCCAACCATTGGCTGATGACATTGTTTTTCTATTGGTGACTTATAGTTTGTATATTTTACTCACGCTTAGCCTACCTATAAATATATTCAGTTCACAGCTTACCTTAAATTGGTCACTTCGCTCCCTTAGGCAAAGGGGACCTGTGAACTGCCGTTCACTGAGAGTTTGTATACTCTCGGAAGATAACTTCCTCTAGCGCAAGGTGCTGTATGACCCCGTCACACTTGGTAGCACTTGTAGTAAATCCACACCAACGCGGGGAGACTACCTGAACCTCTCTGAAGTTCGTTGTCATGGATAGGAACGACTTCTCCCATCTGAACGACTCACAGTTCGAGTCGGTTCGGAAGATGGCAGTCATCTTCGGGATGGAGGCCCTGCAGAGCCTGGTGGCGTCAACACCGGCCGAGCAGCTCGAGCGCGTTAATGCGTTTGACGCGTACGAGCAGGGGCTCATCGCGCATGTGCGGGAGAACCTGCAGGCTCCGGCGGCGGAAGCCAATCCGCCTCACCCGAAGCCAATACGGCTGAAGGTTAAGCCGTATGAAGGGAAGGAAGGGGAGAACCTTCACTTCTGGGTCCGAGAAGTGGAGCTCGCGATGGGCGCGGCTCTGATCTCGACCGAGCAACTTCGTGTTGCTTTTGCACTCTCGAACCTTAGCAGTCGTGCTAAGAGTTGGGTGTACACGCGGGAGGCAACATCCCCTTGATGTTTCACATCCTGGGCTCAGCTGTGCGAACAGCTCCGAGCCGCATTCCTCCCGGCGAACTACGAGTACCGCAAGCGCTCGCGCTTCCTCTCGTACAAGCAAGGGAGGCGTGAGCTGCACGAGTACGTCCAAGAGATACGGGAGCTCACGGCGTTTCTAGTCGGAAGCCCACGCAGCGAGCACATCAATATGACTGTGTTCATGGACGGCCTTCGAGTGGGCCCAGCGCGCACTCAGCTGTTCCGGGTGCAGTCAAGCACCCTTGAAGAGGCCATTCAAGTTGATCTTTAGGAAGAATACAGCCATCGCCAGGCGCGCACTCCGGTCTCAGCACGGCCTGGGAATTCCTTGTCGGCTCCCGGTCGAACAATCCGCAACGGACCAGTTCCCATGGAACTCGGGTCCGCCGCACAGCGTGACAGTCGCTGCTTCGGCTGTGGGAAGATGGGCCACTTCAAGCGACTGCCCCGCGGAAAGGCTCCGCAGACGGGCTTTCCCCAAGCCCGTCCTCAAGGGTCGCTGGCAGAAGCCAGGTTCCCGGGGACAGGGGAACGCCGGAAACCAGTAGGGGCCGGACGCCCTACTGGGGAAGAACTAAGTCTTTGTGAAGGGTGCGCGGGTGGCGCGTACCAAGCCCCTGAGAGTCTTCGCACTCTCGAATCGGCGAAGAGCCGCGGTGGGTTGCTTGTAGTACACGGATGTGTACGGGGATACGATCACTCTTTTAGAATCTTGATCGATTTTGGGGCGTCGAAGAATTTCGCACGCCGCCAGACGGTTGCTCGTAATAGCAACAAGCTGTCCGATGCTTTGAGAGAAAGCAAGGGCAACGGGACGGTGTCAGTGCGACTGGCCGACGGGAAGGTCGTCCAAGTGAATCTGGCCGTCAAGTTTGAAGGCTTTGACAGCCTAGAACAGTTTACTGTTCTCGACATGGATCCCTACGATATGATCCTGAGCATGCCCTGTCCCGAGAAGCATGAGCCCTGGCTCGACTGGCGAAGCAAGGCAATCGGTGCCAGCCGCCCTGCAAAGTCCGACAGAGCATTGGTGAGTCATGTTCCCACCTCTGTCAGGACGCGGGGCGCCCGCAAGGGTTGCCAGGGTACCGAAATATCCAGCAGATACTTGGGAATCGTCGACTTATATGACGACTCCGAGGACGCTTCGACGATGGCGGCGCCCAGAGGAGGCGCTGGCCATGTGGGTAACGTAGGGCCACAAGCGGGTAACATAGTTCCGCAGACAGCTGTAGCTGTCACGAACGCTGGTAATAGCGTGTACAACGTGGGTAACAGAGTTCCACACACGATCGCCCAGACCTTAACTGATGAGGCAGACGTCGGACACGCTTCCTGTGTTGGCAGCACAGTACCACGCGAGGTCGCCCAGACCATAACTGAGGAGGAAGACGCAGGGTGCGCTTCCTGTGTTGGTAACATAGTACCACACGAGGCCTCGAGTGCCTCGGATGTCGGCGCTATGACATCCCCAGACGTGGGTAACGAAGTTCCACGTCACGGTCGCCGCCGAGAGTCGTATTTGAATCTCGTTCACATCGACGTCGCTTCAAGCGACTCGGAGTCCAGGGCCCGGGCTCCTCTGACACGGCCGGTGGAAGAGTGTTTATCACATCTTCGATGGTGAGACCGGAGTACCCGTCAAGGCATCTGGTGTATGCCAGGCACGAGATCGATCTCATGCCGTACGCCTCGATCCGGTGGGAGTTGGGTCGGTGGGTGTTTGTTCACCACGTCCGCATACTCCGTCACCAAAGGATACACCGGATTCTTGGATTTCTTAAGGATCTCAGAACCCAAGCGCGTCTGACACTGCTAGCTTAGCACTTCCACGACGTCCTCGTCCAAGACAGAGGAGGTGTTCAACTCCTCCCAAGTAGCCTCACGTCTTATGAGCTTCATCTCGGCAACCTTCCCAGCCTTGAGGTTGGCCAGGAAAGCCTCAACCGTCATTTCCTCGAGGTTCAGTATCTCTGCAACCTTTGTGTCACGAGACAATGGCCTCTTCCGCGCGAACAGCGCGAGGTCATCGATGACTTCTTCGCTGCGACAGCGAAGGCAGGCATGGTGCGGGAGTCGAAGTCCCCGCACTCGATGCCAATTTTCCGCGCTCGGAAGCCGGGCGGAAAGTGGCGTCTAGTTCATGCTTATAACAAGCTGAACAACGCGACGGTGCCGGCCCAGACACCAATCCCCCGAAAGGATGTGTTGTTGAACAACATGGCCGGAAGTGTACTGTACAGTGCGCTGGATTTGGTAGACGGATTCTACCAGGTCCTGATGCGCGAGAGCGACATCCCGCTCACTGCGGTGAGCACTCCAAACGGCATGCTTTGGTATTGGCTCGTCATGCCGCAGGGCTTGTCTAACACCCCGGCGTCATTCAACCGCCTGGTGACGCAACTGTTTCAGGCCATTACGCACCTTCGTTCAAACGTACTTCGACGACGTCTTCATCCATAGCTATGCCGAGGGAGGCCAGACGGCAATGGAGGTGCATTTGGGGCACCTCCGTCGAGTGTTGGACGTGATGCGAGCGAACAAGCTCTACGCCAACATCGACAAGTGCGTCTTCGCGTCACCAGAGATCAAGGTTCTCGGCTGTTTCGTAAGCAACGTGGGCGTTCGGGCTAACTCAAGCAAGGTCAAGGCCATAGCAGCATGGCGAACGCCCCGATCTCAGAAGGATCTTCGAAAGTGGTTGGGCTTGGCCAACTACCTTCACAAGTATACGCGGGCTTCGCTAAGCCCTTGTTGAGTCTCCTTCAGAAGGACGTCGACTGGCGCTGGGAGCAAGAGCACCCGGATGCTTTTGACAGCATCAAGGTCTGTCTCCAAGAGGCCCCTGTCCTGGTCCTGCCGGACGAGACGAAGCCGTTTAGCGTTGTCTGCGATGCCTCCGACTATGCCATCGGTTGTGCACTGCTGCAGGCCGACATGGCTGGACATGAGCGAGTCATCTCGCTCCAGACCAGGCAGCTCAAAGCTGCCGAACGGAACTACCCTGTCCACGACAAGGAGCTCCTGGCAATGAAGTATGCCCTTGTGAAGTTTCGGGTTCATCTTCTGGTCTCACGGCCCTTTGTGATCTACACAGACCCCGCATCCTTGAGGACGGTGACAAATTCGTCTCACCTCTCCCAACGGATGGCGAGGTGGTTGTCCTTCTTCGCGGAATACAACTTCCGCGTTGGGTACAAGCCGGGCAAGCGCAACGTGCTTGCGGACGCCCTCTCTCGATGTCCAGACCCCACATCACATGGGAGACAACGGATCGATTTGATCGGATACGCATGGCGTATCGGGATGATGAGGCTGTCGCGCCTATCGTCAAATGCCTCGCAGCAGGAATGACCGCGAGGTCTGACTGGCTTTCGTCGCGACAGCGCTCCCGGCTCCACCGATATGAGTTGAAGGATGGCCTCCTCTACTACCGGGTGGAGCCCAATGAACCTCCACGGGTGGTCGTACCCAACGACGACGATCTGAACTTCGACATCCTCACGGAGGCGCACGATACGCCCTCCAGCGGCCACTTGGGTCGCGAGAAGGCCTTCGTGTCGGCCTCTCAGGCATTCTGGTGGACCCACATGTACCAGGGGGTCGCCCGGTACGTGAAGACATGCGAAACATGTCAGCGGGTTAAGCCCGCAGGGCACGCTTCAGCTCCGTTACAATGCCTGTCCGTTCCGGCTGATTGTTGGAAGTTGATGAGTCTTGACTTCATCTTTGAGCCTCCCGCCGATGGACACTGCAACACCGGAATTTAAGTGTTCGTGTGTCGGCTGAGCAAGATGGTACATCTTGCTCCAGTACCCGTTACTATAAGAGGCAAACAGACATCGAGGTTGTTCGTCGAGGGCGTGTTCCGCTATCACGGTCTCCCGGTGACGATTGTATCGGACCGAGACCCGCGGTTCACGGCTGCGTTCTGGAAAACGCTGCTACCTTTGCTTGGAACTCGTCTGCAGATGTCCACTGCGGACCATCCGCAGACAGACGGCCAGACAGAACGCATCAATCGAGTGCTCGAGGACACCCTGCGCAGTGTGTGCGCGGAAGCACCACGTGCGTGGTCGACGCAGCTTCCTGGTGTTGAGTTTGCGATCAACAACGCGGTACACGCGTCCACGGGGTTTACGCCGCTCTACTTGAACGGATTCCGTCGCCCCAGAGCATCTCTCACTCTTCGAGGAGACACTGACTCCTCTATTCTAAGTGGGGGAGAGGCTCGGAAAGCCCTTTCCTCCCAGGTCTCGGATGTGAGACCGGTTTCACTGCGGAAACAAGTAAAATCCTTTGTGGACACCAATCTGAGCGTTGTCAGCAGGGTCCGCGATGCCATGGCAGCGGCCCAGGATAGACAAAAGGAGTACTCTGACAAACATGGAAGAGGAAACTTAAGTGTATTTGAGGTGGGTGACTTAGTGCTATTATATACGAGGCGCCTACCGCTAGATACTGTCAGCTCTGTCGGCAGCAACAAGCTGAAGCACCGCTTCACTAGCTCATTCACAATCCTGGTCAGTCATGGTGCGTCGTACACCATTGACCTGCCAAAGTCAATGACGACGCACCCGACGTTCTATGTTGGACGTCTTAAGCGGTACTTTGATCCGCAGGGGGTTGCTGACTCGCAGACCCACCCTGCCCAGCTCCTCAAAGCGAGGGCGGACCACAGACCTCGACGAAGGCGTCGGAGCAGGCGCCCAAGCCTCAGTCTGGACGGCAAAGCTGCGGTCAAAACCGTACGCCGGAGGGGCTCCGTACGAACGGACCCCGGAGGCATACGCTGAGTACGCTGAGTACGCCGGGTACGCACCATACGCGTACGTCTGGGAGTGTGCCATAGGCGGCTCCGGACGTGGCAACAGAGCCTCGATCCGTCGGATCATGCGAAAGGCCTCGTCCAGATCGGACGAAGAGGCCCGGCGATCCATCCGCAGGCTCGCGACCTCTCGCTCCAACAGGTCCAGGCGGCCCGCAAGACGAGCGAGCTCGCCCTGACTCCCGGTCTGGGCGGCAACATCATCGCCAGTCCCAAGGCCAAGTGCAATCTCAAGCACGAGGACGTGTTGACGAATGCGGTCAGCTCAGGGCCCTGCGTCTGACCCACAGGAGAAGCACTCGGACGGGAGTGGCTTTCGGGAGGCGCCGAGTACTCGTACTCGTACGAGGGCACCTCCGCCCCTGCTTGAGAAGTCCACTACCACGTCGAGCGGATACTCCAAGAGCAACAGCGTCGCGGTAAGCGACTGCTCCTCGTGAAGTGGAGGGGTTATGCCCACTCCGAGAACTCGTGGGAGCCGATTGAGCGGCTTCTGATAGACTGTCGGAATGCTGTCGCAATATGGGAACAGAAGCGGCGACAGCTTCATAAGTAGTCCGGGGCTTCTTGCCCGAACGGGGAGCGGACGTTGACGGCACTCCGTACCCGCGCTCATCGGGAGCGCTGGAAGCCGCACGCTTCAGGATATCACTTGGCAGCATACGCTTGCTGACCAAGTGGGCAAACCGAACACGAAGATCACGCTGGTCCAGGATGCGGGGCAGCAGCTGATCTTCAGTTCCCGTACCTCCGAGGGTGAATACTTGAGAGACTCCACCCAGGCCCAGAACATGTCCTCACAAGAACTCCACGTGGGACAGTTCTCGGGAAGAACCTAGGGGTAGCCCCAGAGAGGGTAGAGACCACCCCGGCTCTCAAGCTTCTTACGACAAGTCGTGAAGTCCTTCAGAGGGATTTGGTGCGACGCGAGAAGCACGCACCGGGCCCCCTCCAAGTTGTCGACGAACAACTGCTCCTTCTGGACCAGGGTACGTTTGTAAACGCCCTTAGAAGTGTGGCCACCAACAAGGTCATGAAGAAGAGACGAGAATCTCCAGGAAGAGGTCAGCCCCAGCGCTCTCCTCGGGAGGCCAATAACCTCTTGAGTTGATGGCAGCTCCCTGGCTGACGGGCGCCACCACTGGATCCCCACGCGTGTGCTGGGCAGCCTGGAAGTTCTCCTGCTGCTGGTCGAGGTCGTTAGTGATCTCCCGGGGCTCAGGAATAGCACCCTCCTCCTCATCCTCGTCCTCTTCAGCCGAGGAACCGAAGAGGTCCCGATAGGAGTACCCAGTCTCCTTCCCCTCGCGAAGTGGAGACTTCAAAGCCGTACGCTTCTTAGAGGACTTGGCGGCTTTGGCTTTGGTGGCCTTAGCACGTCGGCAAGCGAGAGATGGATGTTTGCGAGGTGTCTCCTCCTCGTCGTCGCCAGCTTTGGGAGTGCCCTTAGCCTTGACGGCAGGTCTCTCAGAGCGCACAGGCGTCCTGGGACTGTGATCACCGTGATCACTAGCGAGCGACTGTACGCTGTCGTCATTGTTTTCGCTGGGAACTGGAGTGTGCCCTTCCACGGAGCCCACAGGAGTATCGTGAGTGCTCCCGGACTCGGTCTCGTCCTCACTACCCGAATCGAACATACGTTCAGCGAACCGTGGGTTCGACAGGTTGTCTGGGGAGACCGAAGGTGACGGACTGTGGCGCTTGCTCGCACGCTTGCTCACAGTCGCGTCACCAGTTAAGCCGATCGCCTCGGAGGTCACCTTAGTAGCCTCCTGGAGTGCAGAGCCTTTACCGTGAGGCTTAGTGCTCTTGGCTTGCGCCTTTCCGGCTGCAGTCTTGGAGCGCGTTTTCGCACCGCTCTTCGCAGTGCCACGGGGCATGCCAAAGGCCGATGTTGAGACCACGAAGAAGAGCGCTCAACCGCTGCTCGAGGCTCTAACTGTAAAGTGAACCTCCGCCGCGCTCTCGCAGCCAAGTCGATGTATTTCGACTTTGAGAATGAGAGTTTGTGACGTACACTTCCTCATTCTGATTGGTCAGAAAAACGAACCTAAGTGGGAAAGATGTAACGGGGTATGTAGCCCCAATGTACCCCTAGTTACATGAAGTGTGACACGTCATACTTTGGGATATCTGGTACATGGTGCCAGGGTCGTCCGAGGCCAACCATTGGCTGATGACATTGCTTTGACTTATAGTTGGTAGATTTAACTCATGCTTAGCCTACCTATAAATATACTCAGTTACAACTTACCCTAAATTGGTCACTTCGCTCCCTTATGCTAAGGGGACCTGTGAATCGCCGTTCACTGAGAGTTTGTATACTCTCGGAAGCCAACTTCCTCTAGCGCAAGGTGCTGTGTGACGCCGTTACACAGCCCTTGAAGGATGAGCTGAAATGAGAATAATTCGCAATCAAGGAGTACGGATGACGACAGTCTTGGACGACTTGAGACTATAGATCGGTCATTTTT
The DNA here is from genome assembly GCF_000142945.1 of Phytophthora infestans T30-4. Lineage (NCBI taxonomy): Eukaryota > Oomycota > Peronosporomycetes > Peronosporales > Peronosporaceae > Phytophthora > Phytophthora infestans. Next base: position 199,781 of record NW_003303598.1, read on the forward strand.
AAACCAAAATTTAATACCGATTAGCGAACATTTATGGATATAAATGTTCGCTTATACAGCATCACCGAAGCGAAGAAAGCCACAGCACCGACCGCCAGACACAATACAAAACCTAGAGCGACCGATCCGGTTGTAGTGTTTGCATCCCGTGATTCCAATGCAAAGAATTTATTGGAACTCCGTTCCGATCCGCAACACCTCGGACTTGTAAAGGAATATGAAGACTGAATTATTTTAAGTGCTAGTCCTGCTCTTCCAGATCTCCTACCAACACTCACGGGTTTAACCCCGTTCCTGTACAATGACCTGACCCAACTGATTCTCATCTTGTATATCAATGTCCCATTGTGCCTGGTCTCCAATAAGAATTCCAACAGGATTTACTAAAACTCCTGGTGAGGCGTAAAGAGAATAGTATCTGGCATCTACGTGATGCTTGTAAGTGCCAGCGCAGCTAGCAAGTACTGGGACTCTTGTTCTTGATAAACGCGCTCCACCCAACCAACATACAACTCACTATAAGTGAACACCGTCGCATCATACAGTACTGCACCCCGTTTTCGCGCCCTTGGACCTATGATAAACTTCCGGATGTGATGATTCAAAATCCAAAAGAGCTATATGTTTTATGCTTAAATCAAATTTATTTGCAAATCCTATATGGTCCACACCCGCGAAAACGGGGTGCAGTACTGTACTGTAGTCGCAATCTGAGACGCGTCGAAGGTGAGACGATCCGGATTAGTTTCCAGAAACTATCTGTATCAAACCAAAGAATTTAAGTAAAACCAACAAATTGGTTGAAATCCAAAATTTTCATAAAGCTTTGTCAATTTAACGCCTAACTGTTCTATGCGTTGGGAAACCATTTTGTCTGCCGTTCCTGGTTTCCTCTAGCTTGGTGGAAGCGCGGTTCAAGATCTCCAGCACCTCAGGGTTCTTGCTCACAGTCATTTCCCATGAATTATTCGCCTTTATCCTTTCGACACACGCGACAACGGCGGAGGGCTCGCCAACCTCTTCTAAAACGCAGAGCGACACGATGTACGCAGTGCTATTCAGCACCAGACCCCGTGAGTCGGCCTCCGCCAGTATAGCAACCACATCGGCATGCAGGCCACTTGTACGAGCACGAACAATCGCATATTCAAGTGTCCACGCATCCCAAGTCACGATTCTACTGTACCGTACGAGGAAAGGCCAATACGATAGCTCCATGCCGTCTACGATAAAAGCGGTCCCGGGCAAAATCTCGTCATGTTCCTTTTGAAGTTGCCGGATTTGCTTCCAGATCACGTCAAACACACGCTTCATTACTCTTCGACTCATTGGTGGATGGTCTTGTGCTTGCCAGCGGTCCAAACACACCAGCATGGTCGAAAAGTCGTCGTTGGACTGACAGATATTCACAACCAGCGAGTTCAAGTGTGTGCGCTGTCTCGGGTACTGGCGGTCGAAGCACCGCTCCACCTCTAAGCGATCAAACACACTGGCATCACTGGATTCGTCTCCGCCTCGTTGTCCGCCTGCGAGCAGTGGGTACAAAAGCTGAGAGTAGATTTCCGGCCGCAACGTCACAGCCTTGTTCCGGAGTGCTGCACGCATGAGATCGAGCGCTACCCCAAGGTCTCCAGAAAATAAACTGTACAGCACGCCTTGCGAGAACGAATGTACGGAGCGTGGAATGACGTTCGGGAACCTGTCGATCAGCTCCATAATCGTTGGACATTCCGGCATTTTTTTCTTGCCAGTTTTGTGTTGGTCGCCACCTCGGTGATTCTTTGCTCGAAACTGTGCAATACTCTTGAAGAGGTCATGAACTGTTCGGTTGCTTGCCATGTTACCGTACAGCTGCATCTCGTGCATGAGCTCCATCATGTGCTTAAAATTGCCATCCAGTATGGCGTGCTGCAGCAGATAATTGACGATACTACTGTCTGTGCCCTGCGTTATGTAAACGAGCCCGTTCTCCTTTGCGTTCATGTATAAATCGGCGACTTTCAATCGACTAACGTCGTCTGGAGCACTCTCCACTGCATGTGCGAACGAACCGGCATCAATTGGAACGCGCTGAGTCGATCCGTGCTGAAGCAGCAATTTAGCCGCATCATGTTGACCAGCGGCTGCAGCAGCACTTACCGCAATCGAAAGCCGCTTTGGATCAAGTGCAAGCGCGTATTGAAATCGCTGCACGTATCCAATAATTATTTTCCCCACCGCTTCAGCAGCGTAGTTTGCGGCTACATCGCCCTCAGGATTCTGTTCGGCGTCTTCTTCGTCACTCGAAGAATAGAAGAAAATTTCTGGACGATGAAGAATAAGTCTAACGAGCGCGTGGGTAGACGAATAGCTCGTGTGCAAGTAGAGCTGCTCCATGGTGTTGAGCAACGTCTCCACACGAGCTCGCAGACCATTTTCTTGTCCATCCGTCACTTTGACCGTGCACTCCATACGCAATAAGAAGTTTAATGGATCTGCCTCGTGGATTCTCAGCAGATTGAATTTGCCGACCACTTCGCTCTGGTAGAATTGCGCCATGGTCTGTTGGCGGTCCGCATCCAGCATGGCCCAGAGCACGAAGCGCTGCATCTGCATTCTCGCATGGGTGAGTCTGGGCCACGTGGAGGGCGCTTTGGTCTTTGTCTTCACCTTCCCTTTCTGCTCGTCCTCCAGAAATTCCTCGTAGCCACCATACACGCGCTCGTATCGACCCTCGCGCAACGCCTTGTATAGCAGCGACAGATACTGCGGTTCTTCGAGCCTCAGACCACGGGATCGCAGCTCATTGAGCGTCCTGAGCGCCGCGTGGTAAGTCGTACCCGGGTCGTGGATACGCTCAAGTAGGACAGAGCGGGGATATGTGCCCTCTTCGTGCTGGGACGTCTCTAAAGCCGTAGAAACTGCTGGGGGGGCTGATTGAAATTCCGATAAGCCGCCTTCGGCTAAAGAGTTCTCTCTGTGCAGGAAGCGCTCATAGCCCAAATTTCTTGATCGCGGATATATATAGGGAGGATATGTGGTGATGATAAGAGGCTCGACAAGGCGGGGCGACCTTCGAGACGTGCGTAACAGCCGCATGCGTGAACTAACTTGGCGATGCATTTCGAAATTGGAGCGCCACAAGAATGGTAAAGGGAGAAATTGGTACTATGTACCAACGCAACATGTTTATGCAGCCATTAAATGATGACATTCAGAGTGATGGTTCACTTCAACTTACAGGAACCGCGTCGAGCAGTGTTGCCTATCGTCATGCCAAGGAGCCAGAAGAGTGGACAGACCCTGGAGCGTCCAGCTTCATCGTCCTCTCTTTCTTGTACGGCTGTGTTCCCGCCGCTGCCGCCGCTTCCTCCGCCAGACACCAGCAAGTGGACTGAACCAATGAGAAAGACGTCGTCCTTGCCTCCTGCATCTGTTTCAAGGAGTGAGCCACGTCCAAGACGCTTTGGGACAAAAATTACCAATCTGCTGAGTGCTGGCGATGGCAGCTTAGCCACGTACACGACTGATCACAAGTCGCCGGCTCCGATAGCCTTGGCTACAGCACAGAGATACTATCACCAATCTCAAAACCCTGGGAAGAAGCCCTGCGCTGTTGCGATCCTGGAAGACGAGAATTGCGAGATGAAGCCAGAATTTCCGCCTAAGGATGTTTTAATTGCCTTTTCGGAGTACATAACTGCGAGTAAGAACGACATTTGGGTGTCGGCAAAGAGCTCTGAGTCGACTTTACCACGGGAATGCTCTTTCAAAACGAACGCGATGCGCACTATCTGGAGCGTTACTCCCGATGAGCTTACTGAGCTGACGGAAGAAGTGGCTGCCATGAAGAAAGACTCAGCTGAATTTGCAAAGAAGCTGTCATACGCGGAGGCGAGCAAGCGCAACCTCCCTGGATCCATCGCGATTTCAGCTTCGCAAAAGATGGAAGCCGTGGAAGATGAACAATTATTACGACCATTCAAGAAATACTTCGGACTGCCAATCGTCCCATGCTACGAATCATCCCTCAGGAATTTCATCAACGCTTTGCTAACGTGCACGTCCAAGCTCCCAGACTGATTACCTTTTTGTGCTTTATTTGCCAGCAGGGATATGGATAAGGAAGGCGTGTTTGCTAGGCCAAGTATGGACAGCAGGTCTTCGTTGGTGCTGAACCATAGCCAGATCTCAGGTCTTTCAGCCTGCACTCCCACATTTTATCCATGCCAGATGGCCAAAACAAACGACCTCATCCAACTGGTTAGCATTACTCGTTTTGCGTCAAACGCCAGCTCAGTCTAACTTCTCTATGGCATTTTGCATTGTATGAAGTTAAAGGCTTCGATTGCATCCAAGAAGGTCGCCCCGCATATGGATTGGTGGCCGGTAACCTGGATATACTATTGTTAAATGCAAAAAAAAAGGAAACATGTAAGATGTGCGCTTTACAGGGGGACTGGAAATGCACCAATTGCGGTAAGTCTAATCGTTCTTGTACTTTTACTAAATAAAGTCAATGACTCTATTTCGTTTATACTAGGCAACCATGTACTGAGTCCTAGACGTGTACTCTCCCGTTAAATGACGAACTAATCGCTCACTTCACGAGACACAGAACTTCTCGTACAGAGACACATGCAAGCGATGCCGAATTGGACGACTGAAAAACTCTGGCTTCGTTTTCCCGCCAACTTCTCCAGATTCCTCAGCCTGAAAGGGTAGATGGCAACAGGTGGTACAGGCACTGGTTTCTTGGATATGTCTTTCGATATATCTGTGCGTTCACTCTAAAAGCTACCCAGTTTTTCATGATTTCAACCCACAAAACGTTCTTAGTGCGAGTATCCAAGCATGAAGATTCAAATTTCTTCTGATTGCACACATGATATTGTATTTCGTTCTTGACATCGAAGTCATGCTAGTTTTCTTCATCGTCATTCCCGAGCGGTGGCAAATGTCGTTTAAGTGATTGCTCTACTGTAGTAGCGGTGCATTCGCTTTATCCGCATCAGCAATTCGCTTGCAGTCCTAAAAACACACGGTGTCTTGCTGTTATTGTCGTTGCTCCAAGGCCTAGGTAACATCAGATTTATCTTCCTCTAACTTAAAAAAAGGAGCCGAGGCTTGCAACTGCCACTGTCCTCGATGCCATCGACTTGAAGTCCAACATTCAGCTACAATCAACGACGATTGAGTTTGTGCATCGCAGTGTCGAACGTTTTGCTTAGGTCTCTAACATGAGTCAACGCTCTGCGTGATCAATATCCGTAGTCAAGCGCTTATAGGACGGCTCCACTATCTTGCATGGCCCACGCCAATCCTTGTGCACGTCAACAACTGCCGCAGCATGGTTATCTGCCATTGCATTGCTCTTGAAAGAGGAAAACGCACCGACTAACTTCTTTTCGCTGCTCTCCAGCACTTGCAGCCAGTGCTCGGCGTACCTTCGTCACCAACACCATCCCTGCTTTTTCTTCCTAAGTGGTCAGATTCCTTCGGCGACGCTTGACAAGTGCAATGATGAGTGAAACGGGAATTTTGCTTGTTAAATATCTTCATGCCAAAATGCATGTCCGTAGCCGTGGATGGCTAATAATCTGTTAATCGACCTAATAAGTAGTTGTTGCAACGGGTTGTCGACAGCCGGTCCGAATCACTTAGCTTTCTCATCTTACTCGCTCGATCAGAAGCTCCGTTACGCAGCTCAGAAACTGGTTGAGTCCCGTTCGGACGATCGCTTCCCTAAACGGACTCACTTGCCTCTGAGCTTGGGTTCATACAGGCAAAGATGGCGCTTTGTCGAGGAGGAGAAGAAGAGAGGAATGCAAAAAAGGCAGCCTTCACGACGGATTACATGGAGTCGTTGCCCAACACGTTGAGGCAGCCGTAGAAGCTCTTGAGCAGCTTGGTGATCTTGCATCCCTGCGTCTCGCAGCGAGCCATGACCACGGGTGGGCACTTGCAAAGCGCCTCTTCGAGCTCCAGCAGAAATGCGTTGAGGAACAGCACGCGCTCGCGTACGACGCTCTTGGAGTTCTTGCCGAGGAAGCGACCCTGCATGACTGGGAAATCGGTATCCTCGAATACGCGCTCTAGACAGGAGGCGAGTAGACAGCTCTTGTCACCACCACAGCAAACTACATGGTCCTGGAAGTGGCGGCGCGCGAGTTGCTGTAGCTGGAGGAAGGCCGAGAAGCGACGGTACACGAGGTCCTCACCGCCGTAGCGGTCGGTCAGCACGCGAATGGCGTAGTCGGTGTGGCCTGCCACCTTGCGGGTGGCCACGACGGAGCAGCGCACATTGCCGAGAGCGATGGAGGCGTTGGTAGGCGTGGTCGGCAGCATCTTCCCTAGAGGTTGGCTTCGTGGTACGAAAATGCAATTTCTGAAGTGACCTATTATACATGTTCTGTAAGTTACAGTGAAACGGCGACAGCATCGACAGATCGTCTGGCATACCGAACATATTACTGTATGTACATGTACTACTGCATTACCAGAGGGCCACGTTACTGCGACAAAGTGACGACAAGACGACAGCTCTTGTGGCAAAACAAGCAGGCAAATTCACGTAAGAAGAACCATAACATGCAACATAGTGTCGAGTCGGCGGTAGCAATTAATTACGGGAAAGATGAAAGTTACCGACGCCAATTGAGATATTCACAACAGCTCTGAAACTTGGTTTCACATTACATTAGCACTCAGCGACAGAAATGAATGAATCAAGCGCTGATCAGGGCGAACTGCCGCCTGAAACGCCTTTGGCTGCGAGCGATGAAGACCATGCTGACCTCTCCTGTGACGGGGTCACACAGCACCTTGCGCTAGAGGAAGTTATCTTCCGAGAGTATACAAACTATCAGTGAACGGCAGTTCACACGTCCCCTCTTTATTTAAAGAGAGCGAAGTGACCAAATTAACGTAGAATATAAACTGAGTATATTTATACTGTAGGTAGGTTAAGTTTGGGTTTAATACAAACTATAAGTTTCCTATAGAAATGCAATGTCGTTTGACCAATGGTTGGCTTTGAGCGACCTTGGTACCTTGTACCAAATATCCCGGAGTATGACGTGTCATACACCTGAAGTGTGAAGTGTCACACTTCATGTAACCAGGGTACACTTAGGGCTACGTACCCCGTTACATCCTCCCCCACTTAGGTTCGGTTTACCGACCAATCAGAATGAAGAGGTGTTCATCACAAACTCTCATTCTTAAAGTCGAAAACCATCGACTTGGCCGCGCGAGCGCGGCGGAGGCTCACTTCACAGTTAGAGCCTCGAGCAGCAACCTGTGTGCTCTTCGTCTAGGTCTCCAATTCGACCGTTATCATGCCTCGTGGCACTGCAAAGAGCGGTGCTAAGACACGCTCCAAGGCTGCTGCCAGTAAGGCGCAAGCCAAGAGCACTAAGCCTCACGGCAAAGGCTCGGCACTCAAGGAGGCTACTCAGGTGGCCTCCGAGGCGATCGGTTCCTCGGGTGACGCGGCTGTGGGCAAGCGGGCAAGCAAGCGCCGCAGTCCGTCGCCCTCGGCCTCAGACAATCGTCCGAACCCTCGGCTCGTGGAACGTGAGTTCAACTCTGGCAGTGAGGACGATGCCGAGTCCAAGAGCACGCACGATGCTCCTGCGGGCTCTGTGGGAGGGCACAGCCCAGTGCCCAGTGAGCACAAAGATGACAGCGTGCAGTCGCTCGCTAGTGATCAAGGTGATCACAGTCCCAGAACGTCTGTGCGCTCTGAGAGTCCGGCCGTCAAGGCTAAGGGCGCTCCCAAAGCCGGTGGCGATGAGGAAGAGAATCCTCGCAAACGTCTCTCGCTTGCCGAGGGTCTTGCAGGTGCTAAGGCCGCTAAAGCCGAAGGCGCCAATCCCTCAAAGAAGCGTACAGCCTCTAAGTCTCCACTCCGCGAGGAGAAGGAGACTCAACACTCCTATCAGAGTATCTTCGACTCCTCGGATGAAGAGGAGGAGAAGGAGGAAGAAGAGGAGGAGGAGGGTGCTATTGTTGAGCCCCGGGAGGTCTCGAATGACCTCGACCAGCAGCAGGAGGAATTCCAAGCTGCCCAGCGTGTGCGTGGGGGCTCGGTGGTGGCACCCGTCAGCCAGGGAGCTGACATCAACTCAATAGGGTATTGGCCTCCCGAGGAGAGCTCTGGGGCTGACCTCTTCTTAGAGATTCTCGTCGCTCCTCGTGGCCTTGTGGGTGGCCACACTTCTAAAGGCATGTATGAACGAGCCCTTGTTCAGAAAGAACAGTTGCTCGTTGACAACTTGGAGGCTGCTCGGTGTGTGCTTCTCGTGCCACACCGCATTCCCCTTAAGGACTTCACGACTTGTCGTAAGAAGCTCGAGACCCGGGGTGGTCTCTATCCTCTTTGGGGATACCCCTGGGTTATGCCCGAGAACTGTCCCACGTGGAGTTCTTGTGAGGACATGTTCTGGGCATGGGTGGAGTCTCTCAAGTACTCACCCACGGAGTTACGGGAACTCCATGAAGATCAGCTGCTGTCCCGCATCCTGGACCAGCGTGATCTCCGTGTGAGGTTTGCCCACTTGATCAGCAAGCGCATGCTGCCAAGGGACATCCTGAAGCGCGCGGCTTCTAGCGCTCTCGATGAGCGCGGGTACGGAGTGTCGTCAATGTCCGTACCCCGTTCGGGCAAGAAACCCCGGACTACTTATGAAGCTGCCGCCGCTTCTGTTCCCAGATTGCGACAGCCTTCGGGCAGTCAATCAGGAGCCGTTCAATCGGCTCCCACGAGTTCTCGGAGTGGGCATAACCCCTCCACTTCACGAGAAGCTGTCGCTTACCGCGACGCCGTTGCTCCTGGAGGATCCGCTCCACGTGGAAGTGGACCTCTCCATTCCGGTCAAGCAGGGGCGGAGGTGCCCTCGTACGAGTACGAGTACTCGGCGCCTCCCGAAAGCCACTCTCGTCCGAGTGCTTCTCCTGTGGGTCCGACACAGGGCCCTGAGGTTGATCGCCTCCGTCAACGTGTTCTTGTGCTTGAGATTGCACTTGGCCTTGGTACTGGCGGCGATGCTGCCGCCCAGGCCGGCGAGCTCGCTCGTCTTGCGGGCCGCCTGGACCTGTTGGAGCGAGAGGTCGCGAGCCTACACCTGCGGGCGGATCGCCGGGCTTCTTCGTCCGATCTGGACGAGGCCTTTCGCATGATCCGACGGATCGAGGCTTTGTTGCCACGTCCGGAGCCGCCTGCGGCACACTCCCAGACGTACGCGTATGGTGCGTACCCGGCGTACTCAGCGTACTCGGCGTATGGCGCCGGGGTTCGTTCGTATGGAGCCCCTCCGGCGTACGGTCTTGACCGCAGCCTTGCCGTCCCGACCGAGGCTTGGGTGCCTGCTCCGACGTCCTCGTCGACGACTGTGACCGGCCCTCGCTTCGAGGAGCTGGGTCAAGGGGGGTCTGCGAGTCAGCAACCCCCTGCGGGTCAAAGTACCGCTTAAGACGTCCAACATAGAACGTCGGGTGCGTCGTCATTGACTTTGGAAGGTCGATGGTGTATGACGCACCATGTCTAGCCAGGACTGCAAATGGTCCGATGAAGCGGTGCTTCAGCTTATTGCTACCGACAGAGCTGACAGTGTCAAGAGGTAGGTTCCTCGTGTCTAGCAACTGTGGTGTAGCGGGATCAGCAAAATCTGCGAGATTGCTGGATCCAACTTACCAACTGCGCCCAGACACCGACTAACGGAGGGGGCCCCCCGATGATCCGTGTTCTGCTGAACTTTCCTCACCTTGTGTACCCGTCGGTAGGGCGGAATCTGCTCTCTCGGTAACTTTCGAAGAGTTCAAGTGGTGAAGCTTGAGTGTCTTGGCGAGACGTGGGGATGGGGTGGAGCAGCAGTGGAAAATCTTCACCCTGCGTCCGTAGATGTTTCTGGATCCCAAGCGAATATTCGAGCTTATGGATCCGGGGCCTAGATCGTGGATCTGGCCGTAGGGTTGCCTTGCGGGTGTGTTCCCTTGCCTTTGTAGTTCCTTTGCGTCGTACTTGCCGCCTCCTGTGACGGGATCTTGAGAGTTGAGAGCCTCTAGGGTATGACCGACCAAGTAGTAAATTCGGTTAACCCGTCGGATCTGCACGTGTATGGGAAAGCTTACTAGGTTGTAGGAACTGGCCAATGTATTATCCAGTTATCACTACCAACACTAGATTCGCAATTCCCAACCTTCTCCGAGCTCGTACGGCCAATGTAGTTCCGGTTTTTGAGGGCAGGAAGGCACTTGCGTGTTATGGTGCAAATGAGGTTCTGTATTGATACGTAAGCCTATACCTGCCTGGATTTCTACCTTCTATGTCTTTTACTTGCTAAATATCTTACCAGGCCCGGCTGCATGTCCCTTCTTCCCTTGACCCATCATCCCAGCTGTATTATCTTCAGATCCACCGGATCCATGACGTAATCATTATGGTCACCCTATTATGGGTACACTCATCCGGATCCAGGTCGCTGGATCCACTTCACTGTAAGTGCACACCCGTCGTGGATCTGAGCTCTCCAATCATCCAACATCGTCTTGCAACCGTCTGTGATCTCCATTTTCCCACGAAACTTCGAGATCCACAGCATCCATCATCTCTGTACCCTGGATCCAGGTCCCTCTCTGCGGGATCCTCCCTTTTTGGATCCGAACTCGGAAGTATGGGATCCGGGGCACCTCGCGGTGGATCCTGACTTCTTGTTAGCCGTGGCTACTAGATCCACCTTCAGAGGGCACCTACCATCATTCCTTCATAGGATCCACACTCGATCCACTCTTATATAGTATATCCCATATCCATCTAAGTGAATCCAGGTAAGGGTGGATCCGAGATAAGTCTTGGTGGATCTTGCCTTCTCGTACATCGCTCATACCAGATCCATCGCCATTTCATACGGGGTGCTGCTCGTCATGGCTAATCCACCACAGGCAACTTGCATCCGTGCCAGACAGCCCAAATCCTCTCTAATCACTTGAAATTGTCACTGATTCGGGATAGTGACCCCGCGTCAGGCCCATTCTCTTATTTCTGAGAAAGCACTTCACCACAATCACCTCCTGTACGTTGTCGGCGCTGCACAACAGCGCTCACGACGTGCACTACCAGCATCCACAACCGCCTTCTCCTCTTCGTGACACATGTCTCCCACCAAGCGTACCAGTCAATCGCCGGGCAAGGCTCCATCCACCACTCCTCCGGTCAGCCCCTCTTCGATGTCGCCCACCGATCTGCGTACCCTGGCCCAAACTCTTTCCGATCGGGTGCAAACCTTGACGGCAGAGCTCCAGGCGGCCCAAGATGGTAGCGACCGGGCTGCGTCTTTGCACACCACCCAACTCCAAACCTTGCGAGCCCAGGTCCATGACCAGGCTATGGAGATCTAGGGGTGGGAGCACCGTGCGGCCTATCGATCGCAGGACCTACGACTCTTGTTGGCTGATCAGGCGGTCGAGATCCGCGACCTGACCGGACGGCTGGATCGCGCCTCCCGTCAACGAGATGGTATGCGATATGACAACGACCATCTCCTTAGGGAGATGGCACTCGCCGGATCTGAGATCCACTAGCTCCAATCCCGGATCCACGACCTCGAGCGGGATCTGGAGGATTCTCAGACTGCTAGGGCAGCCGCGGACGCGAGCTTGGATCGACTCCGTGACGAGTTGTGTCTGACCCAAGAGGAGGTGGTGACCAACGACTATGTGGGATCCACCAATGGCGGATCCGCCTTAGAGTCGGCGCGTGGAGGGTCCCCCGCGCCAAATCCACCTCCCTCGTCGCCGGATGTAGCTCTGGCTCAACTCTCTGAGGAGTTGCAAGATACCAAGGAGTCGCTCGAAAAAGCGTCTGCTGGGCGAGATTACGCGCTCGAAGAGTTCGTGCGTATAACTCAATTGCGCGACGAGATCCAAGCGAAACTGGCGGACAGCGAGCTCCAACGGGACAAGGCGGCTACCGAGTGGGCGGATGCCAAGCGGGCGCAAACAGAACTGGAATCCAAACTTCGCCGCACGAGTACGTGGATCCTCTTTTGGCCCTTGCTAGTAACTCCATATTCACTTGTTATGTCAATCCAGGTGACAAATTGAAGGCTGCCGATGCGACCGCCGCGAAACTCCAGGATCAACTCGCCGCAGCTCAAACTCAGCAGCAACAGCTGGTCCTGGAGCGCGATCGCGGCTTATCGGAGCGGGATTTGGCGCGTCGACGACTGGCGCTGGTGACAGCTGCCGTTTCGGATCCACTTCCTCCCCTGTCGGGGCCCTCTCATGCTGCCAGCGTCTCTGTTCCTCTTCCGTCTGTAAGTGGGACGGATCCGTCGGCTTTGAAACGCCCGCGTAGTGCATCTCCCGCTCCTAGCACCGGATCCTCCCGTCCCCATAAGCATGCTCGAGCTTCCCCGAAAGCCAAGCCCAAAACGACTCCAGTCTCTAAAACGGCTTCGCAAGCGGGATTCACCTCTGTGTCCAAGGCGGGATCCACATCCGCGTCCAAGACTTCCGCCTCCCCTTCGAAGTCGGGTGCCGGATCCAAGTCCGGATCCACCGCTAGATCCAAGTCTACCTCGGCATCCAAGCCTGGATCTGCAGCTGA
>NW_003303598.1:214355-216899 GCF_000142945.1 Phytophthora infestans T30-4
ACAGCTGGATCTGGGCTAGATCCACCCTTTCAGCGTACACCTGGATCTGGGCTGAATTCCGGATCCGGTTGGGCCCACGCTTTGATTTCATCCGGATCCAGCGCCTACGACCCAGTCTCAATTGGGTCAGAATAGTTCGGGCTCTCGAAAGCTCGCGCTCGAAATCAAGCAGGACTCTTCGCACGTAAAACGTCACTCTTTATGCATAACCATTCACTCCTTCCTCCTAATCCACATTTCTCCTGTGGATTTGTCTTCTCTTTCTTTCCGATGTGACCAACTCACATCTGCGATCCTCCTCCCGATCCACACCCCTCCTGTGGGTCCTTCTTCATCCTCCCATCGACATAACCAACTCATATCCATGGATCCCCTTCCTACTCTTCTTCATGAGACTGCATCACGCCGAATCTGTTCCGATTCGTACGATCCCGCAAGAAGTCATAGCGTAATGCTCCACAGTTCAGATCTGTCTCGTCTACCCAGCTGGGCACGTCATATTCACGCCAATACACCAGAAATTCACGGTAAATCCGTCCGTATCTAGTTCGCTTCCCTGACCTCATGACGGTGATCTTCTCGACTTCGAACTCGTCGGCTTCGAGATCCACATTCCAACTATCTTCCGGTAGGAGGACTTCGTCGAAATCCACCCGGTCGGATTCATCCACCGAAAGACGGGTTTGCGGCCGGTCCGGATATTCCCTGACCAACTTCAGCTTGGATACGTGTACTACAGGGAACAGGCGATATTCGGTACCTGCCGTTTCCAACTTCACCGCATGTTCCCCTATCTTTTCGCTCACCCGGAACGGTCCGTGCCATAGATGGGCCAATTTGCGGGCGTACCCTTCCTTCACCCGATCTAAATAAAACCACACCTGCGATCCCACTTGGATTTGATATGGACGGGCGTCTTCGTTGTGTCGATCTGCTCGATCTTGTATCGCACTCCGCAGCCGTTCGTTCACTTGGGATCTGGCTTGCCGGTAGTATTTCTGGACTTGGTATCGCCATCGTCTTGGATCTCGGTTTCTCTTCTTGGTGCTACATACCGGAATGGCCGCTTCTAGGGTGGATTTAGGATCCCACCCATGTACCAAGTAAAATGGGGTGTCACCCCGGATCCTATCTTGGGCGGTGTTCATCGCGAAGGGGAGTCGTTCTGCGTACTCATCCCCATCCCTCTGATCCAAATCCTGGACATACATCTTGAGTGCCCTCGTTATCGTCTGCACCATGCGCTCGGCCGATCCGTTAGCTAGGGGACGATATGCCATGGTTGCCCGCTGTCTCTGCCCCAGGATCCGGTTGAAAGCTCGAAAGAAATCAGACATAAATCCTGGCTCCCGATCATGTCTAATCATCTCACTAGCCCCAAATCTTAGGAAAACGCACTCCTCGTACGATTCAGCAATGGTTTGTGCAGTTCTAGACGCACTTGCTTTGGCTATCACGTATCCGGTAAACATATCCACCCAGATCAACAATTCTGTGTTTCCTTTGAACGACTTGGGCAACGAGGGGATGTGATTCATTGCTATGATTTGGAAAGGGTAAGTCGCTTGGACATTCCCAGGTGACTCCCCTTTGATTTTGTGGGCCTGCCCTTGCCTGTCTAACAATCCACGCATTCACCGACATATCGCTGTACGCTCTTGAATAGTCCCCTCCAGTGGAAACATTCCGGGATCCGTTGGTAGGTCCAACCAGTACCCTGATGTCCGCCTTCCAAGCTAGCGTGATAGTGGTGTAGGACTTCCTGTTGTAAGGTTTCCGGCATCACCAGTCTCATCAATCCATCCCGATCCTCGTTGACTCTCTTCGTAGAGGGGCAATAGAAGAGCAAGTCATTCAGATCCACTGCGTAATCCGTAGCGATAATACTGTAGGATTTAGTATCCTCCCGACTCAGGTCTCGTACATCCCCCCATCAGATACTTCTTTAGTCCCAAGATCCACGCTTCCTCGTTTTGTGCTTTGAGGATCCGCTCAATGCGGACTCCCTTCACAAATGTTTCCTCGAGAATCTGGGGGCTGGATCCAATCCTTCCTCTGGACCTAGTGACAGCCATCACCTGGACTGTCCTTTTCCCGGGTCCAACTACCACCACTTCGTCTAGTCGGTTCAACGTAACGAGATCCTGATGCTCGGCCTCTCTCTCCACTTCAATACCACATTGATTCCGTAAAGCGGCGCTGGCCAAGCTATCTGCACTGGCATTCCAATCTCGCTTGACATGCACCAGCTCGTGATTCATCCAACCGCGCAGGTGGATCATCACTTTCTGCCGTAACAGTGTTAGGGCCGGGGCCTTGCAGTCAATCCTCAGACTTTCGCTCGATGATGTAGATGAACATGTACCGTGAGTAGTCATCTATAAAGGGCAGAAATATTGACACCCCGAGAGAGTGGGGACGGGTAATGGGCCAGCCATATCAGAATAAACTTTTTCAAGAGGGAACTTTGCCCGTTCAACGGTACGTTTATTGAATGGGCTACGATGGGCCTTGGCGTATGTGCAGGAAGAGCAAAAGTAGTCT
>NW_003303598.1:217919-222861 GCF_000142945.1 Phytophthora infestans T30-4
ATCGGCTAATGAAGACAGGTCCTTAGGATTCGCCTCCAATCCCTCCTTGGAAACTCGATGGCCTAAGTAATCCACCTTGCGCATCCCCCAATAGCTCTTTACCACACTGATAGAGAGATTCCGCTTAGTACACGCCTCCAGTAGGGATGCCACTCTTTCGCACAACTGATCCCACGATTCCGCCGGGATTAGAATGTCGTCGATGTAAGATCTGCGTCCTAACACAGACTGGGCCCCAGGATCCCCTGGCTCCCCCGCTTCGAATGGATCTACTTCCGTATGATCTTCCCCGGATCCACCCCTTTTGGGTTCCGGTATTCGGGTGAATCCATAGAGAGCGTTATCGATTAGACGTTGGTAGATCTGGGGTGCGTTCTTCAATCCAAACGGCATCCGGTTCCACTCGAACAGTCCAAACGGTGTGACGAATATGGATATCGGGCGAGCTCGATCCGTCATAGTAACTACCCAAACCCGCTGGCCATGTCAAGAGAGCAGTACCAGAGTACTTTATCCAGATCTTCCAACAGCTCATTGATTAGAGACATCGGATACACCATCAATCGAGTCAGACCGTTAACCAGCCGGTAATCTATGCACAGACGTATATCCACCCCGTTCTTCTTGATGATGATTACCACTGGGGATGCCCACGGGGACGTTGAGAAACTGATGATCTTGGCTTGCAGCAGGCCCTTAATCAGATCCGATAGTTTTTCTCGGAGCTGAGGCGCCACCTTCCTCACCCTCTGAGCGATCGGTTTCGCGTCACCGACATCGATGTCACATTTGACTCCGCGGGCAGCGGGCGGTAACGCATTACCTTTACCAATCAGCAGATGTCGACTCTCCCAGATTTTCTGACGCAGACGATCCACTTTAGCAGGGTTCACTCGCCCCTGGATCCACTTGGATATCATCAATCGTGACCTCCTCTGTGGTCAGTGTACCTCCGGGATCACCGCCATGCCTTCTCCCAGATCCTCGGCGTGTAGATCTCCGCCTTCATGGTAACAGACTTTGTTCATCTTCAGCCTTTCGTCGGGATCCACCATTGGATCCAAGCACCGCGACCCCTCGTTCACCCGTCATTTCCTTCTGTCTTCGTGGGGTCGGGTATCCTGGTACCGGGGAAGCCACCTTTTGGATCGACTTGATCCTCTGGTGGGTTTACCCACGATGGTTCCTGTTTAGCTAGTGTGGCCACTCTCGACAAGGATCCAGGCACTTTATCCAATGGAAAGCTTGGATCCACTTGTGGGTTAGCAGGATCTGGCGACCCGGCTTCAGCCCTCTGCGATCCTCCGTCCACCGACCCTGCGTTATCTAGGGGCCGACTCTGGAGATCATCCCCGGTCTTGGATCCGACTTCTACCGCTTGGATCTCAATCCGACGATCCCTCTGTAGGATCTTTCGCGGAGTTGCGTATGAAGGCCGATCCACCAAGGGGCCAGTTGGCTCCGCCGGGGGCTCCCCTTCTCCGAGAGATTCGATCTCGGTAGTCGCCTCGTACGCCAGATTCTGCCATTCTCTGTAACGACGGGATCCCACTGACACATATCCAGGTCGCCTAGGGATACCGTCCTTCGCTAGCCATCGCTCGATCTCCTCATAATGGTCCAGAAATAGTCTCTTGTCACTGACGTTCGTGACCTGGAGGTATTGTGATCGACCTGGTCCTTGGATTACTGTAGGCACCCATTTCTCGCCCCGAGTGAACCACAGTTTCTCAAGTTCCACCCACTTCAACCGATCTGGCAATTCCCAGGTCTCTCCGGGCTCGATCCAGATCGTCTTATCCGCCCTTATGATCCTCATCTTCGCCCCGTACAACGGTCGCCGTCCGCTGAGCTGGATCCGCATCTCGTCAGGGAAACAAAGTGTCCCATCCGCTAGATCCAACCTCACTCCGGCCGGTACCATGAAATCCATCCCGAGGATGGCGTCTTGACCAGCGAGATCTCCAACCCAAATATCGAACCAGTACACCAAACAACCTGCCAGCGTGATCGTGATCCGCGTTCTCCCATTCGTACGGTACACGCCTTCACCAATCCCAACACAATCTTGGATCCGGCTCCCATCCACTTGGCACCCAACCTTACGAGCAAAGGCGGTATCTAGTATAGACACCTCGGCACCACTATCTAGGAGTAGGATTGCTTTTTCGTTGTTGATCTTGCCCCCTACCTTGGCTTGTCTGAACCACTTTCCTGGGGCATGGTACTTCCAGTATCCACGGGACTCCCCGGTTAGCAGATCCATGGATCCCACATCCTCAGATCCACGGGATCCAGTGACCTGACAGACCTTAGGGGGATCCGCAGTGACCTCACCCTTGGTAGGCTCAAACCATCGACCATGTTGGCGCTTCTTCCAGTAACCACGTGCCTCTCCCCTTTGTAGATCCAGGGTTGAAGAGACTTCGGATCTGGAAAACTCATCCACTTGGCGCAAACTAGACATCTTGGCAACTGACACTTCATGTAGATCACGTGTATTATCGACTGGATCTAGGGTCCTGCTACCTGGATCTAGCGATGTCTTGTTCACAAATGCATAAATGCAATACCTAGAACGCTCGGCTCGTACCGGATTCAAACCCGGCGAGCGTCCTAGTTTAACATCTTCTCGGCCACTTCTGGCAACATCCCTCTGTGCTTGGCTGGATCAAACCACTGGCGGATCTGGTTGTAGAACTCTTCCATCGGACACTTGCCGACGTCGTGAATCTCGCCACACCCGCGACACACGTAGAAGCAATGATCTCCGGGATGACCTTTCTTGCCACACTTCTCACAGACCCAATGTTTCCAGCATCCAGATTCTGTGTGCTTCCGGGATCCGCACTGCGAACACCTGATTTGCGCTGTCCCGTCCATGAGATCTCGGGATCTGTACATCCCACGGTCCCCGGGTACGGTATCCCTCGGTCGCGAGCTGTCTCCTGTCTTCGCCGTTCGATCGTTGGACGCAGTGAGACAGACTCGACGGTAATCTTCAGGGTCGGAGTCCGAGCCGTCGGATCCTGATTCAGTTCCTGAGTCGGGCGCCGTGACTTGGTGGACGCGTCGAGCTGGAGCCGTGGGCGTCGGAGCCTTTTGGTGATACTTGCCGGATCCGACCGCCGCCTTCTTCTGGCGGTGTTTCGCGAGACCCACCGCCCGCAGTACTTCCTCAAGCTCGTCTGCGTCGGGAAGTCGTAACAGGGTCAGCCTGTCGGCCAGATCCACGTCTCCCACCGCCTCGATGAAATGATCCACGTGTTCCCGCAGTACCCTGGATCCCCAATCCTTGATCTTCAACTTGGCCCGTAGACCGGCCACATTTAGTCGATGTAGGTATTCCAGCGGGGATTCATCCGATCTGCGGCGAGCATGGTAGTATTGTCGTGCCACCGACACTCCCAATCCACAGTACTGGGTCTGGAAACTGCGCAGCAAATCTGGCCACTTGTACCTGGTGGATCTGCCCAGCTGCCGATACTAGTTCCTGGCTGGCCCCGCTAACAGATCAGATCCGCAAAGGTCAAACACTTCTCAGCATCCGACGCTTGATCTCTCATGAGGGCCGACTTGACTTTGCTGATCCATGTTCTCGCTCGGTCCTCATCCTGATCATTGCCCGTGAACTCCTTCAGATCCGATATGGCTGAGGTCCGTACCCTCTGGATCATGGACGATCCACCTGCCCCGGCTGTGGCCGTTGCTACCACTGCTGACGAAGTGGATGGGCCATCCAGATCATCTGGGTCGAACTCATCATGGGAGTTGTCTCCCTCCACGGACTCCATTTCCACGTCTCGTGCTCCATGTTCGTGGAGCACTTGCACTTGTGGCACGGGCGCTCTCATACCCTGTTCGGCCAGGAAACGACTCATCGCAGCTTCGAAGTGTCGCTGCAGGGTGGCCGAGGAAGTGTCGGAAGAGCCTGTGGCCGTCTGGTCCACTGGCGAGACCGGATCCGTGAGGCGATTACCTTGAGCCTGATCTGACGATAATCCCACTGGCTTCTTGCCGGATCTGGCTCGATCGTGGCTGGATTGTGTCAGATCACGCGTAGGGCCTACTGGATCCCGAGCCTTCGCGCTCACAGGGCCTTCCTGTCCTCGGCTCCTCGCCCGCGCTTCCAGCATGGATGCCCGGAGGGTCCTAAAGTCATGCGTCGTGGTTCGGACGACGTGTCTGACTCATCCTCAGCGGCGGATTCGTAGTTCGAGGACGCAGCTTGGCTGATCCTCGGCGACGACAGTGCGCGACCTTTCTCCGGTGATGGACTTAACGCTGGCAAAGAGGTCCCCGCGTCGCGGATACTATGAGATCCAGGTCTAGCTCGAAGATATCCTCTGCGTCGAACGCACCAGCTACGATGCCTGACTCCGTAAGCAAACGTAATAGATCTTTGACTGCCACCAACTTGTTCGCCGTTTTCGTTGGTGCCCTTACCGGTTCCCTTGGATCGTCGATCTGTCGTGGATTCAGGATCTGCATGACAGGATCTTGATGCAGGAAGTCGCGTAAAGCTTGGTGGCGATACACAAACTCGAGATCCTTGTCGGACCAGCTTGACCTGGATCCAGCTTGGCCTTCTTCCGACTCTGGAGCTTGCATCTTCTTCCGCGTAGTCTTACTCGTATTCGTCTTCTTTCTCTTTTCTTCGACTAGCGGGCTTGGGTTTAGGTACAGTGTTGGCTTAACCGGTGAATCTGCAAATGCATACCGTTTCGCCTTCACTTTTCCTTGTTTTGTTAGCGGATCTTGACTTGCGTCAAGATCCGCAGATGCCCCCTCAGTCGCACCTGGGGAGGAGAGAGAGCTTTTTCATCTATATCCGTGATACGGATGCAGCTCTCTTCAGTCGACAGATCTCCTCCCAAAACTCGAGGGATCATGTTTGATTCATCGGCGTCCTCGTCGACCCGACTTCCGGAGGACGCCTCTC
>NW_003303598.1:243137-245774 GCF_000142945.1 Phytophthora infestans T30-4
GGAGGCCCGAAAAGGGGGGGGATTCCGGGAAGATTCCTACGGAAGTGGATTTATTCGAAAGCCAGGAGAAGCCAGGGGATTCCTGGGAACCCGATCTGTGTTAGGAACGCAGATCTAATATGGAAGACATTAGAATTCCGAGCCAGAATTCGTGAGAATCATTTGTGGGAGAAGAGTGAACACCCCTACTGGAGGCGTGTTATAAGTGAGAATTCTCTCTTTCAGCGTGGTGAAAGAGTAATTGGAGAATACGACAAGGTGGAATAACTTAGATCATCGAGTCTCCCAAGGAGGGACTGGAAACGAATCCTAAGGACCTGTCTTCGTTAGCCGACTTGTCCTTCCCACAGTCGTTACGGGCGATGCAATCCTTCCTGGGCAGTTTAAACTACTACAGTCGGGTTCATCGAGGATTACGCACTGTTTGCTGCGGTACTCGATGAATTGAGAGAGGTAGATTTTGCTGCGATGACCACTTCAGCTGTCCGGATCAAAATCCAACAAGCACTGGCCCAGGAGATGCCGGATCCACGAAGGAATTCAAGTGGTAGGACGCCAGAAGAGGACCTGAAACAGGAGCTGGATCCACCCCGGGACCAACAGAGAGAGGATACAGGCTGGATAAAGACGACGGATCAGAACTCGGAAAAGGTGGAACCTCGGTGGATCCGCGCTCAGCACGCGTTCGTGAACAGGATCGCGACTACGCCCATCCTCCGCCATTTCGATCCGGAACGTCAACCTACGGTGATAGTTTATGCTAGTGACTGGGCAGTCTCAGCAGCCTTGGTACAAGAACATTAGGGATCTGTCATCCAGTCACCTTCGTCAGCAGGACGCTATAGCCGAATGAACTGAATTACGGAGCGGTGGAGAAGGAGATACTCGCGCTCCTGCGCGTGTTGGATCTCAATTACAACCTGCTGGTGGGAAGATCCATCCGGATCCTGACTCGACACTCTACTCTAGCCTGGCTGTTCACGTCGGCCGGTTTACAAGGACGGTTGGGACAGTGGGCGGCTTTACTCTCGCCTTGGACACTGGACATTGTGAAATGTTCGAAAGGGGAAGACGAGATCCTGGGCGTTTTGGCCGCAAGCATCACACCTCGAGCTAAGATGGATGAAGCGCTGACTAGGATCGCTCCTAAGAAAGAGCCCAAACGCCGGATCCAGATCCCGATCCCGACGGTACAAGTGGATGAGGATCTGTACGTCTTGAGCTTCGATGGATCCCCTCGCGTACGACGCGGAGGAGGAGCATACAGCGCAATACTGTGGAGACTGCCCGGATGGGAAGTTGTACGGGCCAGATCCACTTACGCGGAAGGCCTCACCGTCAATGAAGCGGAGTATAACGGGCTCCTGCTAGGTTTGGATCTACTAAAAGGACAAGATCCAAAAGGCTGGTGATTTGTGGGGATTCCAATTTGGTGATCAGACAAGTGCGAGGTGAGATTGACTGCAAGGCCCCGGCCCTAACACTGTTACGGCAGAAAGTGATGATCCACCTGCGTGGTTGGATGAATCACGAGTTGGTGCATGTCAAGCGAGATTGTAATGCCAGTGCGGATAGCTTGGCCAGTGCCGCTTTACGGAATCAAATGCGGCGTTGAAGTGGAGAGAGAGGCCGAGCATCAGGATCTCGTTACGTTGAACCGACTAGACGAAGTGGTGGTAGTTGGATCCGGGAAAAGGACAGTCCAGGTGATGGCAGTCACTAGGTCCAGAGGAAGGATTGGATCCATCCCCCAGATCCTCGAGGAAACATTTGTGAAGAGAGTCCGCATTGGGAGGATCCTCAAAGCACAGGACGAGGAAGCGTGGATCCTAGGACTAAAGAAGTATCTGATGGGGGATGTACGAGACCTGAGTCGGAAAGATGCCAAATCCTACAGCATTATCGCTACGGATTACGCGGTGGATCTGAATGACTTGCTCTTCTATTGCCCCCCTACGAAGAGAGTCAACGAGGATCGGGATGGATTGATGAGACTGGTGATGCCAGAAACCTTACAACAGGATGTCCTACACCACTACCATGCTAGCTTGGAAGGCGGACATCAGGGTATTGGTCGGACCTACCAACGGATCCGGTAATGTTTCCACTGGAGGGGACTATTCAAGAGCGTACAACGATATGTCGGTGAATGTGTGGATTGTGAGACAGGCAAGGGCAGCCCCACAATCGAAGGGGAGTCACCTGGGAATATCCAAGCGACTTACCCTTTCCAAATCATAGCCATGGACCATATCCCCTCGTTGCCCAAGTCGTTCAAAGGAAACACAGAATTGTTGATTTGGGTGGACCTGTTTACCGGATACGTGATAGCCAAAGCTAGTGCGTCTAGAACTGCGCAAACCATTGCTGAATCGTACGAGGAGTGTGTTTTCCGAAGATTTTGGAGCTAGCGAAATGATTAGACATGATCGGGAGCCAGGCTTTATGTCTGATTTCTTTCGAGCATTCAACCGGATCCTGGGGCAGCGACAGCGAGCAACCATGGGCATATCGTCCCCAAGCTAATGGGTCCGCCGAGCGCATGTTGCAGACGATCACGAGAGCACTCAAGATGTATGTCCAGGAATTTGGATCAGAGGGATCGGGATGGAGTACTCAGACGACTTCTCTTTCCCG
>NW_003303598.1:250513-255200 GCF_000142945.1 Phytophthora infestans T30-4
GGACCCTGCGGGCACGATCCGGGATATAATTTGACCAATTTCCAGCTTGGGATACCGTGTACTACCAGGGAAACAGGGCGATATTCGGTTCCCTGCCCGTTTCCCAGCCTCACCGCATGTTCTCCCAATCTTCTCTCTCACCCGGAACGGTCCATGCCATAGATGGGCCAATTTGCGGAGCGTACCCTTCTTTCACTCGATCCAAATACAGCCACACCTGCGATCCCACTTGGATTTGATGTGGACGGGCGTCTTCGTTGTGTCGATCCGCTCGATCCTGTATCGCATTCCGCAGTCGTTCGTTCACCTGGGATCTAGCTTGCCGGTAGTATTTCTGGACTTGGTATCGCCATCGCCTTGGATCTCGGTTTCTCTTCTTGGTACTGCATACTGGAATGGCCGCTTCTAGGGTGGATTTGGGATCCCACCCATGTACCAAGTAAAATGGTGTATCACCCCGGATCCTGTCTTGGGCGGTGTTCATCGCGAAGGGGAGCCGTTCTGCGTACTCATCCCAATCCCTTTGATCCAAATCCTGGACATACATCTTGAGTGCTCTCGTGATCGTCTGCACCATGCGTTCGGCCGACCCGTTAGCTTGGGGACGATATGCCATGGTTGCTCGCTGTCGCTGCCCTAGGATCCGGTTGAATGCTCGAAAGAAATCAGACATAAAGCCTGGCTCCCGGTCATGTCTAATCATTTCGCTAGCACCAAATCTTCGGAAAACACACTCCTCGTACGATTCCGCAATGGTTTGCGCAGTTCTAGACGCACTAGCTTTGGCAATCACATATCCGGTAAACAGGTCCACCCAAATCAACAATTCTGTGTTTCCTTTGAACGACTTGGGCAACGAGGGAATATGATCCATGGCTATGATCTGGAAAGGGTAAGTCGCTCGGACATTCCCAGGTGACTCCCCTTCGATCGTAGGTCTGCCCTTGCCTGTCTCACAATCCACGCATTCACCGACATATCGTTGTACACTCTTGAATAGTCCTCTCCAATGGAAACATTCCCGGATCCGTTGGTAGGTCCGACCAATGCCCTGATGTCCGCCTTCCAAGCTAGCGTGGTAGTGGTGTAGGACATCCTGTTGCAAGGTTTCTGGCATCACCAATCTCATCAATCCATCCCGATCCTCGTGGACTCTCTTCGTAGGGGGGCAATAGAAGAGCAAGTCGTTCAGATCCACTGCGTAATCCGTAGCGATAACGCTGTAGGATTTGGCATCCTCCCGACTTAAGTCTCGTACATCCCCCATCAGATACTTCGTAGTCCCAGGATCCACGCTTCGTCATTCTGTGCTGTGAGGATCCGCTCGATGCGAACTCTCTTCACGAATGTTTCCTCGAGGATCGGGGGGCTGGATCCAATCTTTCCTCTGGACCTAGTGACAGCCATCACCTGGACTGTCCTTTTCCCGGATCCGACCACCACCACTTCGTCAAGTCGGTTCAACGTAACGAGATCCTGATGTTCGGCTTCTCTCTCCACTTCAACACCACATTGATTCCGTAAAGCGGCGCTGGCCAAGCTATCTGCACTGGCATTCCAATCTCGCTTGACATGCACCAACTCGTGATTCATCCAACCGCGCAGGTGGATCATCACTTTCTGCCGTAACAGTGTTAGGGCCGGGGCCTTGCAGTCAATCTCACCTCGCAACTGTTGGAACACCAAATTTGTAAAACTCCCCCAAAAACCACCCACCCTTTTTCGGAATCTGTGTCCCTCTTAAATAAAATCCCAAAACCCACCGTAAGCCGCTTTAAATTCGCCTTTGCTTGAACGGGGAGGGCCTTCCGCGTAAATGGATTAGCCCGTACCACTCCCATCCGGGCAGTCTCCACAGTATGCCTTGTATGCTCCTCCGCGTCGTTACGAGCGGATCCATCGAAACTCAGGACGTACAGATCCTCATCCACCTGTACCGTCGGGATCGGGATCTGGATCCGGCGTTTGGGCTCTTTCTTAGGAGCGATCCTAGTCAGCGCCTCATCCATCTTAGCTAGAGGAGTGATGCTCGCGGCCAAGACTCCCAGGATCTCGTCTTCCCCTTTCGAGCATTTCACAATCTCCAGTGTCCAAGGCAAGAGTAGAGCTGCCCACTGTCCCAAACGTCCTTGTAACCCGGCCGACTTGAACAGCCAGGCTAGCGTAGAGTGTCGGGTCAGGATCCGGATGGATCTTCCCACCAGCAGGTTGTAATTCAGATCCATCACGCGCAGGAGCGCGAGTATCTCTTTCTCCACCGCTCCGTAGTTCAGTTCATTCGGCTTCAGTGTCCGGCTGACGAAGGTGACTGGATGACAGATCCCCTCATGTTGAGCTGCTGAGACTGCCCAGTCGCTGGCATAAACTATTACCGTAGGTTGACGTTCTGGATCGAAATGACGGAGGATAGGCGTGGTCGCGATCCTGTTCCTAAGTTCCACGAATGCGTGTTGAGCTCGGATCCACCGAGATTCTGCCTTTTCCATGTTCTGATCCGTCGTCTCTATCCAGACTGGATCCTCTCTCCGTTGGTCCCGGGGTGGATCCAGCTCCTGTTTTAGGTCCTCTTCTGGCGTCGTACCACTTGGATTCCTTCGTGGATCCGACATTTCCCGGGCCAGAGCTTGTTGGATTTTTATCCGGGACAGCTGGAGTGGTCATCGCAGCAAAATCTACCTCTCTCAATTCATACAATACCGCGGCAAACAGGGCGTAATCCTCGATGAACCGACTGTAGTAGTTCAAACTGCCCAAGAAGGATTGCATCGCCCGTAACGACTGGGGGAAGGACAAGTCGGCTAACGAAGACAGGTCCTTAGGATTCGCCTCCAATCCCTCCTTGGAAACTCGATGGCCTAAGTAATCCACCTTGCGCATCCCCCAATAGCTCTTTACCACACTGATAGAGAGATTCCAGTGGGTACACGCCTCCAGTAGGGATGTCACTCTTTCGCACAACTGATCCCACGATTTCGCCGGGATTAGAATGTCGTCGATGTAAGATCTGCGTCCTAACACGGACGGGGCTCCAGGATCCCCTGGCTCTCCTGCCTCAAATGGATCTACTTCCGTATGATCTTCTCCGGATTTACCCCTTTCGGGTTCCGGTATTCGGGTGAATCCATAGAGAGCGTTATCGATTAGACGTTGGTAGATCTGGGGTGCGTTCTTCAATCCAAACGGCATCCGGTTCCACTCGAACAGTCCAAACGGTGTGATGAATGCGGATATTGCACGAGCTCGATCCGTCATAGTAACCACCCAGAAACCACTGGCCATGTCTAGAGAACAGTACCAGAGTACTTTTATCCAGATCTTCCAACAGCTCGTTGATTAGAGGCATCGGATACACCATCAATCGAGTCAGGCTGTTAACATCCGGTAATCAATGCACAGACGTATATCCACCCCGTTCGTCTTGATGATGATTACAACCGGAGATGCCCACGGGGACGTTGAGAAGCTGATGATCTTGGCTTGCAGCAGGCCCTTAATCAGATCCGATAGTTTTTCTCCGAACTGAGGTGCCACCTTCCGCACCCTTTGAGCGATCGTTTTCGCGTCGCCGACATCGATGTCGCATTTGACTCCGCGGGCAGCGGGCGGTAACGCATTACCTTTACCGATCAGCAGATGTCGACTTTCCCAGATCTTCTGACGTAGACGATCCCCTTCCGTGGGTTCGTTCGCCCCTGGATCCACTTGGATATCGTCAATCGTGACCTCCTCTGTGGTCAGTGGTACCTCCAGGATTATATACAGGCCATCCCCGAGATCCTCGGCGTGTAGATCCCCGCCTTCATGGTAACAGACTTGTTCATCTTCCGTCTTCGTCGGATCCACCATGGAATCCAAACACCGCGATTCCCCTACTTCAGTCAATCGTTCTGTTTTCATGGAATCGGGTATTCTGGTGCCGGGGAATATGCCTTTTGAATCGACTTGATCTTCAGGTGGGTTTACACACGACGGCTCCTGTTTAGCCAGTGTTGACAGGGATCCAGGCATTCTGTCCAGCGGGAAGCTCAATTCCAACTGTGAGTCAGCCGGCATCAGCGTGCCCGTTCCAATTGCTTGCGATCCCCCATCCACCGACCTTTGGTTATCTAGGGACCGGTCCTGGGTATCTCCAGCTGTCTTGGATCTGTGGTGTAGCGGGATCAGCAAAATCTGCGAGATTGCTGGATCCAACTTACCAACTGCGCCCAGACACCGACTAACGGAGGGGGTCCCCCGATGATCCGTGTTCTGCTGAACTTTCCTCACCTTGTGTACCCGTCGGTAGGGCGGGATCTTGCTCTCTCGGTAACTTCCGAAGTGTTCAAGTGGTGAAGCTTGAGTGTCTTGGCGAGACGTGGGGATGGAGTGGAGCAGCAGTGGAAAATCTTCACTCTGCGTCCGTGGATGGTTCCGTATTGTAAGCGAATATTCGAGCTTATGGATCCAGGGCCTAGTTCGTGGTTCTGGCCGTAAAGTTGCCTTGCGGGTGTGTCCCTTGCCTTTGTAGTTCCTTTGTGTCGTACTTACCGCATCCTGTGCCGGGATCTTGAGGGCTGAGAGCCTCTAGGGTGTAGCCGGCCGAATAGTAAATCCGGTTAGCCTCATGGATCTGCACGTGTAAAGGAAAGCTCACTAGGTTGTAGGATCTGGTCAATGTATTATCCAGTTATCACTAGCAGCACTAGCA
>NW_003303598.1:289787-291706 GCF_000142945.1 Phytophthora infestans T30-4
CAGTTTCAATTGGGTCAGTATAGTTCGGGCCCTTGAAAGCTCGTGCTTGAGATCAAGCAGGACTCCTCACACGTAAAACATCACTCTTATGCATAAACATTCACTCCTCCCTCCTTATCCACCCTTCCCCTGTGGATTCGTCTTCTCTTTCTTTCCGATGTGACCAACTCATATCAGCGATCCTCCTCCTCCTGGCCCACACCCTTCCTGTGGGCCCTTCTTCATCCTTCCATCGACATGACCAACTCGCATCCATGGATCCCCTATCTACTCTTCTTCATGAGACTGCATCACGCCGAATCTGTTACGATTCGTACGACCCCTCAAGAAATCATAGAGTAATGCTCCACAGTTCAGATCTGCCTCGTCTACCCAACTGGGCTCGTCATATTTACGCCAATACACCAGAAATTCACGGTTAATCCGTCCGTATCTAGTTCGCTTCCCCGACCTCATATCGGTGATCTTCTCGACTTCGAACTCGTCGGCTTCGAGATCCACATTTCAACTATCTTCCGGTAGGACTTCGTCGAAGTCGACGCGATCGGATCCATTCACCGAAAGACGGATCTGCGGCCGATCCGGATATTCTTTGACCAGCTTCAGCTTGGATACGTGTACTACAGGGAACAGGCGATATTCGGTACCTGCCGTTTCCAGCTTTACCGCATGTTCCCCTATCTTTTCGCTCACCCGGAACGGTCCGTGCCATAGATAGGCCAATTTGCGGGCGAAACCTTCCTTCATCCGATCTAAATAAAGCCACACCTGCGATCCCACTTGGATTTGATGCGGACGGGCGTCTTCGTTGTGTCGATCCGCTCGATCTTGTATCGCACTCCGCCGCCGTTCGTTCACTTGGGATCTGGCTTGCCGGTAGTATTTCTGGACTTGGTATCGCCATCGTCTTGGATCTCGGTTTCTCTTCTTGGTGCTGCATACCGGAATGGCCGCTTCTAGGGTGGATTTGGGATATCACTAATGTTCCAAGTAAAATAAGGTATCACCCCGGATCCTGTCTTGGGCGGTGTTTATTGCAAAGGGGAGTCGTTGTGCGTGCTCATCCCAATCCCTCTGATCCAAATCGTGGACATACATCTTGAGTGCCCTCGTGATCGTATGCACCATGCGCTCGGCCGATCCGCTAGCTTGGGGACGATATGCCATGGTTGCCCGCTGTCTCGGCCCCAGGATCCGGTTGAAAGCTCGAAAGAAATCAGACATAAAGCCTGGCTCCCGATCGTGCCTAATCATCTCACTAGCCCCAAATCTTCGGAAAACGCACTCCTCGTACGGTCGGCAATGGTTTGTGCAGTTCTAGACGCACTAGCTTTGGCTATCACGTATCCGGTAAACAGATCCACCCAGATCAACAATTCTGAATTTCCTTTGAACGACTTGGGCAACGAGGGGATGTGATTCATGGCTATGATTTGGAAAGGGTAAGTCGCTTGGACATTCCCAGGTGACTCTCCTTCGATTGTGGGCCTGCCCTTGCCTGTCTCACAATCCACACATTCACCGACGTATCGTTGTACGCTCTTGAATAGTCCCCTCCAGTGGAAACATTCCCGGATCCGTTGGTAGGTCCGACCAATACCCTGATGTCCACCTTCTAAACAAGCGTGATAGTGATGTAGGACATCCTGTCGTAAGGTTTCCGGCATCACCAGTCTCATCAATCCATCCCGATCCTCGTTGACCCTCTTCGTATGTAGAGACCCGCCGAGCAACTCTTTCAGATCGAAAGCGTAATCCGTCGCGCTACTTCTGTAAAAAACAAACACTCCCGCCAAATATCGCTGGTGTCCAAAGAAGCTATTCGAATTTAGGCACGGAAGAGCAGCCCAGCGTTAAAACCTAACAATAAATGCACCAGCTCCATCCCAACAGCGCTTCATGCTCAGATGTGGTGATGC
>NW_003303599.1:0-13558 GCF_000142945.1 Phytophthora infestans T30-4
GATTGAGGAGTGCTGCGGGCGGCGGATCGCGCGAAACACTCGCCAGAAGAAGGCGGCGGTCGGATCCGGCAAGTATCGCCAAAAGGCTCCGACGCCTACGGCCCCAGCTCGACGTGTCCACCAAGTCACGGCGCCCGACTCAGGAACTGAATCAGGATCCGACGGCTCGGACTCCGATTCTGAAGATTACCGTCGAGTCTGTCTCACTGCGTCCAACGATCGAACGGAGAAGACAGGAGACAACTCTCGACCGGGGGATACCGTACCCGGGGACCGTGGGATGTACGGATCCCGAGATCTCATGGACGAGACAGCACAAGTCAGGTGTTCGCAGTGCGGATCCCGGAAGCACACTGAATCTGGATGCTGGAAACATCTGGTCTGTGAGAAGTGTGGCAAGAAAGGTCATCCCGGGGATCATTGCTTCTACGTGTGTCGCGGGTGTGGCGAGATTCACGACGTCGGCAAGTGCCCGATGGAAGAATTCTACAACCAGATCCGCCAATGGTTTGATCCAGCCAAGCACCGAGGGATGTTGCCAGAAGTGGCCGAGAAGATGTTAAACTAGGACGCTCGCCGGGTTTGAATCCGGTACGAGCCGAGCGTTCTAGGTACTGCATTTATGCATTTGTGAACAAGACATCGCTAGACCCAGGTAGCAGGACCCTATATCCAGTCGATAATACACGTGATCTACATGAAGTGTCAGTTGCCAAGATCTCTAGTTTGAACCAAGTGGATGAGTTTGCCAGATCCGAAGTTTCTTCAACCCTGGATCTACAAAGGGGAGAGGCACGTGGTTACTGGAAGAAACGCCAACATGGTCGATGGTTTGAGCCTACCAAGGGTGAAGTCACTGCAGATCCACCTAAGGTCTGTCTGATCACTGGATCCTATGGATCTGAGGATGTTGGATCCATGGATCTGCTAACAGGGGAGTCCCGTGGATACTGGAAGTACCATGCCCCAGGAAAGTGGTTCAGACAAGCCAAGGTAGGGGGCGAGATCAACAATGAAAAAGCAATCCTACTCCTAGATAGTGGTGCCGAGGTGTCTATACTAAACACCGCCTTAGCTCGTAAGGTTGGGTGCCAAGTGGATGGGAGTCGGATCCAAGATTGTGTTGGGATTGGTGAAGGCGTGTACCGTACAAACGGGGGAACGCGAATCAAGATCACGTTGGCAGGTTGTTTGGTGTACTGGTTTGACATTTGGGTTGGAGATCTCGCTGGTCAAGACGCCATCCTCGGGATGGATTTCATGGTGCCAGCCGGAGTGAGGTTGGATCTGGCGGATGGGACACTTTGTTTCCCTGACGAGATGCGGATCCAGCTCAGCGGACGGCGGCCGTTGTATGGAGCGAAGATGAGGATCATAAGGGCGGATAAGACCACCTGGATCGAGCCCGGGGAAACCTGGGAGCTGCCAGATCGGTTAAAGTGGGTGGAACATGAGAAACTGTGGGTCACTCGGGGCGAGAAATGGGTGCCTACCGTAATCCAGGGACCAGGTCGATCGCAATACCTCCAGGTCACGAACGTCAGCGAAAAGAGACTATTACTGGACCATTATGAAGAGATCGGACGATGGTTGACGAAGGACGGTATCCCTAGGCGACCTGGATATGTGTCAGTGGGATCCCGTCGTTACAGAGAATGGCAGAATCTGGCGTACGAGGCGACTACCGAAATCGAATCTGTCGGAGAGGTGGAGCTCCCGGCGGAGCCAACTGGCCCCTTGGTGGATCGGCCTTCATATCCAACTCCGCGAAAGATCCTGCAGAGGGATCGACGGGTTGAGATCCAAGCAATGAAGGTTGGATCCACGACGGGGGACGATCCCCAGAGTCGGCCCTTAGATAACGCAGGGTCGGTGGATGAAGGATTGCAGAGGGCTAAAGCCGAACAGCCGGATCCCGCTGATCCACAAGTGGATCCAAGCTTTCCATTGGATAAAGTGCCTGGATCCCTATCGAGAGTGGCAACACTAGTCAAACCAGAACCGTCGGGTTTAAACTCGTTAGAGGACCGACTAGATCCAACTGGTGGTTTCCCGGATACCAGGGTACCTGATCCCCCGAAGACAGAAGGACTGCCAGGCGAAAGAGGGTCGCGGTGTTTGGATCCAATGGTGGATCCTACGAAGACGGAAGATGAGCAAGTCTGTTACCATGAAGGCGGGGATCTACACGCCGAGGATGTGGGAGAAGGCATGGCGCTGATCCCGGAGGTACCACTGACCACAGAGGAGGTCACGATTGATGGGATCCAGGGACGAATGAACCTGCTGAAGTGGACCGTCTGCGTCAGAAAATCTGGGAGAGCCAACATCGGCTGATTGGTAAAGGTAATGCGTTACCGCCCGCTGCCCGCGGAGTCAAATGTGACATCGATGTCGGCGACGCGAAACCGATCGCTCAGAGGGTGCGGAAGGTGGCGCCTCAGTTCCGAGAAAAACTATCGGATCTGATTAAGGGCCTGCTGCAAGCCAAGATCATCAGTTTCTCAACGTCCCCGTGGGCATCCCCAGTGGTAATCATCATCAAGAAGAACGGGGTGGATATACGTCTGTGCATTGATTACCGGCTGGATAACGGTCTGACTCGATTGATGGTGTATCCGATGCCTCTAATCAATGAGCTGTTGGAAGATTTGGATAAAGTACTCTGGTACTGCTCACTTGACATGGCCAGTGGTTTCTGGGTGGTTACTATGACGGATCGAGCTCGCGCGAAATCCGCATTCATCACACCGTTTGGACTGTTCGAGTGGAACCGGATGCCGTTTGGATTGAAGAACGCACCCCAGATCTACCAACGCCTAAAAGGAAGGTCGTTTGTGCACTAGATGATAAAATGCAAAGTGATTGATTTATTGGAGCTTACTCTGTCTTACGTCCTAGTCTGCATCCAATCATGTGGTGCATCCAATCACCAACACTCTGGACTCGTCCAATCATCCTGTTCGTCCAATCATCTGTTTGCGCATACATCCGTTTGCGCAATTGACTTACCGTAAACATCGCGGGGTCCTTGGAAACCGGTTTTACTGGTATGCCGAAGCTGGACGAGACGCCTTCTTCGCAACACTCTCACTCGACTCGACCGCGCTTGGTGGCTTGATACCCAGCTTGTCGCGAAGACTTTCGAACTGCACCGCGGTGATCGGCTTGGTCATCAGATCCGCCTTCATGTCCTTCGTCGAGCAGTACTGCAACACAACTTGGCCATCTTCAACCTTCTCACGCACGAAGTGGTAGCGAATGTCGATGTGCTTGGTGCGCTTGTAAAACTCGGGTTTCTTGGCCAGCGCAATCGACCCTTGATTGTCCTCAAAAATCATGACAGAGTTCTCGCTCTTCATTTCGCCGAGTTCACACAGAAATGCCTTGAGCCAGATCGCTTCTTGAGCAGCTTCAGTTAACGCCATGTATTCCGCCTCCGTCGATGACAGTGCCACCGTGCGCTGCTTCTTGCTTCTCCAACTAATGCATCCGCCGTTCCTCATAAACGCGTAGCCGCTTGTACTGCGTCGAGTCTCGACGTCATCAGCCCAATCCGCATCCGAGTAGCCTTGGAGTCCTTCTTCACTTGTTTCTTGAAATTCGATGCTGTGCGTCTTCGTACCTTGAATGTAGCGGAAGACGCGCTTGAGTGCTTGCCAGTGTGTGTGACACGGGTCCGCCGCGAACTGGCTAAGAACTCCCACTGCAGCAGCGAGGTCCGGTCGAGTTCCAACCATGAGGTACATCAGGCAGCCGACAGCATTGCGATAAGGCACCTTGGCCATGGTCTCTTCATGGTTGCATCCTCCTTCGCACATGGCCTTGGTCAACTTGAGTCCTGGGTCTTGAGGGGTCTTGACAGGATTGCTGTTCTCCATGCCAAACTTCTCCAGGATGTCCTTCGCAAACTTGGTCTGACGCACCGACACTTTTCCTGAAGTCGCATCTTGATCTATCTCCATACCGAGGAAGTACTTGAGGCAACCCAAGTCCGCCATGTCGAAGCGATCACTCAAAGCCTTCTTCGTCGACATAGGAAGCTCGTCGTTGTTACTGGCGAGGACCAGATCATCGACGTAGAGAGCCACGAAGATCATGTCTTGGTCATCCCACTTGACGTAGATACAGTGATCGGCTTCACACTTGACGTAGATACAGTGATCGGCTTCACACTTCTTGAACCTTAGTTCCAGCATGAACTTGTCAATGGTCTGGTTCCACATTCGTGGCGACTGCTTAAGACCGTAGAGTGAGCGCTTGAGATGGCAGACATGGTCAGGATGTTCTTCATCCGTGTAACCGTCCGGTTGCACCATGTAGATATCTTCGTCAAGCAGCCCGTTTAGGAGCGCCGTCTTGACATCCATCTGGTGCACCGTCAGATTGTACTTGGCCGCCAGACTGCGCAGGATCCTGATCGACGTGAACTTGGCGACTGGCGCGAAGGTTTCTTCGTAGTCGATGCCGTACTTCTGCGAAAATCCCTTGACCACGAGTCGTGCCTTGAACCGCTCGATCTCTCCCGCTTGGTTCTCCTTGATGCGAAACACCCAGCGACAACCGATTGCCTTTCGACCTTGGGGCAATGGCACCAACGACCATGTCTTGTTCTTGCGAAGAGAGTCGACTTCTGAGTTGCATGCCTCCTTCCACTTGGCCGCGTTGCTGGATTCCATCGCCGACTTGAACGTAGTCGGCATTTTTCCCACTGAATCCACAACGTAGGCCGCTTCGAAATCTTCTTCTCGACTACTTGCGACCGCTGACATCTCTTCCAGTGTCTGCGGCCGACTCTGTCGCTTGCTTCGCGGGATCTCTACCGCTTCCTCCAACGACTGCGCTCACTGGTGTCGCTTGCTGCCGGGCTCAAATTCTTGACGCGGCGCAGTGTCTCCCATCGCTCATTCCTCGGACGATGCTTCTTGATCCGTCACTTCTTCTTGTTGAAGCTCCACGATGTCATCTTCATCGTGGCTGCGTCTCCCTCCGTCGAAGACGTCTTCCATGAACTGCGCATCGCGGCTCACTAGCACACGACCGCTCTTGATCTCTTCGAAACGATACGCTTTCTCGTGTTCCGAGTACCCCAGAAACCGACACTTCACTGCTCGAGCGTCCAACTTGGTGCGTTTCTGCTTCGGAACCGTCACATACGCATGGCAACCGAACACCTTCAGATTCGCCAGCAGTGGTTTCTTACCGGTCCATACTTGGTGCGGTGACTTGTCATGGCTGATAACACGTGTGGGACACCGGTTACGTAGAAACGCAGCGGTCATTACCGCTTCACCCCAATACGACTTGGCCAAACCAGCATGCTCCAACATGCAGCGCGCACATTCCACCAGCGTCCGGTTCATCCGCTCGGCGACACCGTTTAGTTGAGGCGTGTACGGAGGCGTAAACTTCTGCACGATACCACGACGCTTGCAGAACTTAGCCATCTCGCCCGACGTGTACTCGCCACCGTTGTCACTACGAAGCGTCTTGACGACCTTGCCGGTCTGTGTTTCCGCAAATGCGACAAACTCAGCAAACTTGTCGGCCACTTCTATCTTGTTTCGGAGCTAATACACCACACAGAAGTGCGAGTACTCGTCGATGAACGTGACAAAGTAGCGTTTGCCACTGAATGTTGACGTCTGCATGGGACCACACACATCACTGTGAACGATTTCCAGCAGTTTCTTGGCGTGGTTGGGTGACTGGGACATGTAGCTCACTCGCGTCTGCTTGCCGAGTGCACATCCGTCGCACAGCTCCCACTGTTTCACCGACGTCATGTTGATGCCTGCACCGAAGTTCTTTTTGACGATGGCGTCTAAACCGCCATGGCCAATGTGACCAAGTCGAAGTTGCCAGAGGTACGATGTGGTGTCCCCTTTGCGCTTGCCCCATTGGCCTCGTCGGGCACAACTGGTGTCATGCACAGCTTGAGCAGCCCCTTGCCTTCACGCGCGCCGAGCTTCCAGTTAAGGCCCTTTGCTTCCGCAAAACACCCATCCGTCTCGAACGTCACGGGACCAACATCCTTGGTGAAGCGACCAACCGAGAAG
Source organism: Phytophthora infestans T30-4 (assembly GCF_000142945.1). Classification (NCBI taxonomy): domain Eukaryota; phylum Oomycota; class Peronosporomycetes; order Peronosporales; family Peronosporaceae; genus Phytophthora; species Phytophthora infestans. The sequence goes on from NW_003303599.1 coordinate 6,060, forward strand.
AGGTTGCGTGACAACTTGGGAATGTGCCACACATTCGTGAGCACACCCTTCTTGGTCCCCCGTGGAGTCTTCATGGACATCACGATGTCACCGGTCCCGACCGCCTGAACCACACCATCGTCCGCGAGATGCACGTCCACTGGAGACATCTTCTTGTAGTTCTTCATGTACTCCTTCGAGCACGTCATGTGCTGCGTCGCACCCGAGTCGACCAGCCACTTGTCACTTGACTTGGTGATCTTGCTCGCACCATTAACCAAGAAGAGAAACTCGCCCGATTCTTCTTCATCGCGCGCGACGTTTGCTCGTTGCGGCCTCGGCCGCTCCGCATTCTCACGAATCCTCACCGGACACTTGGCGATCCAATGTCCTTGTTCGCCGCAGTAGTGACACGCGCTTGTCTTTGGCGCCTGTCGACCCTTGCGCTTCCCGTTGTCACTTGTCATGAACGCTTGACCGTGCGCGGCGCCGTCCGCACCGCCACCTTGCTCTTTGCGCTTCATGTCCTCATGCAGCAGCCGAGCCGTCACGAGTTCCCACGACAGTGAGTCAGCTCTCGACTCCAACGCCGTGATGAGGAACTGGTACGACTCGCTTAGACTTGCCAGAAGCGTGATCACCAAGTCGTCCTCGCTGACCGGAGCGCCCACTGCGTCGAGCTGTTCCGCCAGCGTCTTGATCTTGTTGATGTGCTCCAGCACATCATCACCTTCTTCCATCATCGTCGTGAAGAAACGTCGAGGAAGAGCTTGTTCGCCAAACTCTTCTTCTCGAAGTGTCCTTCCAGCCTTGACCAGGCATCATGCGCACCATTCGCCGACCGAACCAACGGCAGCTACGAATCCTCCATCGCGAGACAGATAATCGTCAGCGCCTTGCGCGACTTCCGCATGAACGTCGCTTGGTCCAACGCGGTAGCGCAGTGCTCCATCTTCAGTTCACCACTGACGACTTCCCACAGGTCGCGCTCTTCCAGCACCATCTGCATCTTGAACTTCCACGTGTGAAAGTTGGTTCCGTCGAACTTGTTGATGCGGGCGGTCGTTGAAGTGGCGTCCATGGCGTAGGCGTAGTCTTGGGCAGAGTCTGCGGGGCTTGGGCTCATAACCAAAAGAAAGGTCGTTTGTGCACTAGATGATAAAATGCAAAGTTATTGATTCATTGGAGCTTACTCTGTCTTACGTCCTAGTCTGCATCCAATCATTTGGTGCATCCAATCACCAACACTCTGGACTCGTCCAATCATCCTGTTCGTCCAACATCTGTTTGCGCATACATCCGTTTGCGCAATTGACTTACCGTAAACATCGCGGGGTCCTTGAAAACCGGTTGTACAGGTATGCCGAAGCTGACGAGACGCCTTCTTGACAACGGTTGCTGGGGTATTTGGAACACGAGAAAGCGTATCGTTTCGAAGAGATCAAGAGCGGTCGTGTGCTATTGAGCCGGGATGTGCAGTTCATGGAAGACGTCTTCGACGGAGGGAGACGCAGCTACGATGAAGATGACATCGTGGAGCTTCAACAAGAAGAAGTGACGGATCAAGAAGCATCGTCCGAGGATGAGACGATGGGAGACACTGCGCCGCGTCAAGAATTTGAGCCCGGCAGCAAGCGACACCAGCGAACGCAGTCGTTGGAGGAAGCGGTAGAGATCCCGCGAAGCAAGCGACAGAGTCGGCCGCAGACACTGGAGGAGATGTCAGCGGTCGCAAGTAGTCGAGAAGAAGATTTCGAAGCGGCCTACGCTGCGGATTCAGTGGGAAAAATGCCGACTACGTTCAAGTCGGCGATGGAATCCAGCAACGCGGCCAAGTGGAAGGAGGCGTGCGACTCAGAAGTCGACTCTCTTCGCAAGAACAAGACATGGTCGTTGGTGCCATTGCCCCAAGGTCGAAAGGCAATCGGTTGTCGCTGGGTGTTTCGCATCAAGGAGAACCAAGCGGGAGAGATCGAGCGGTTCAAGGCACGACTCGTGGTCAAGGGATTTTCGCAGAAGTACGGCATCGACTACGAAGAAACCTTCGCGCCAGTCGCCAAGTTCACGTCGATCAGGATCCTGCTCAGTCTGGCGGCCAAGTACAATCTGACGGTGCACCAGATGGATGTCAAGACGGCGCTCCTAAACGGGCTGCTTGACGAAGATATCTACATGGTGCAACCGGACGGTTACACGGATGAAGAACATCCTGACCATGTCTGCCATCTCAAGCGCTCACTCTACGGTCTTAAGCAGTCGCCACGAATGTGGAACCAGACCATTGACAAGTTCATGCTGGAACTGGGGTTCAAGAAGTGTGAAGCCGATCACTGTATCTACGTCAAGTGGGATGACCAAGACATGATCTTCGTGGCTCTCTACGTCGATGATCTGGTCCTCGCCAGTAACAACGACGAGCTTCTTAAGTCGACGAAGAAGGCTTTGAGTGATCGCTTCGACATGACGGACTTGGGTTGCCTCAAGTACTTCCTCGGTATGGAGATCGATCAAGATGCGACTTCAGGAAAAGTGTCGGTGCGTCAGACCAAGTTTGCGAAGGACATCCTGGAGAAGTTTGGCATGGAGAACAGCAATCCTGTCAAGACCCCTCAAGACCCAGGACTCAAGTTGACCAAGGCCATGTGCGAAGGAGGATGCAACCATGAAGAGACCATGGCCAAGGTGCCTTATCGCAATGCTGTCGGCTGCCTGATGTACCTCATGGTTGGAACTCGACCGGACCTCGCTGCTGCAGTGGGAGTTCTTAGCCAGTTCGCGGCGGACCCGTGTCCCACACACTGGCAAGCACTCAAGCGCGTCTTCCGCTACATTCAAGGTACGAAGACGCACAGCATCGAATTTCAAGAGACAAGTGAAGAAGGACTCCAAGGCTACTCGGATGCGGATTGGGCTGATGACGTCGAGACTCGACGCAGTACAAGCGGCTACGCGTTTATGATGAACGGCGGATGCATTAGTTGGAGAAGCAAGAAGCAGCGCACGGTGGCACTGTCATCGACGGAGGCGGAGTACATGGCGTTAACGGAAGCTGCTCAAGAAGCGATCTGGCTCAAGGCATTTCTGTGTGAACTCGGCGAAATGAAGAGCGAGAACTCTGTCATGATTTTTGAGGACAATCAAGGGTCGATTGCGCTGGCCAAGAAACCCGAGTTTTACAAGCGCACCAAGCACATCGACATTCGCTACCACTTCGTGCGTTAGAAGGTTGAAGATGGCCAAGTAGTGTTGCAGTACTGCTCGACGAAGGACATGAAGGCGGATCTGATGACCAAGCCGATCACCGCGGTGCAGTTCGAAAGTCTTCGCGACAAGCTGGGTATCAAGCCACCAAGCGCGGTCGAGTCGAGTGAGAGTGTTGTGAAGAAGGCGTCTCGTCCAGCTTCGGCATACCAGTAAAACCGGTTTCCAAGGACCCCGCGATGTTTACGGTAAGTCAATTGCGCAAACGGATGTATGCGCAAACAGATGATTGGACGAACAGGATGATTGGACGAGTCCAGAGTGTTGGTGATTGGATGCACCAAATGACTGGATGCAGACTAGGACGTGAAACAGAGTAAGCTCCAATAAGTCAATCACTTTGCATTTTATCATCTAGTGCACAAACGACCTTCCTTTTGTTGTCACCGTTGAACTTGCCGATGGTGACCTTGGTCGAGGCGTCCTGGGCAGTGGACATGGTGCCTGGGCTCATTACCTGCTAACGGTGTAGAGGTGCTGGAACGAAACTTGGGGCTGAACGGAGTGACTTCTGTACTAAGTGCGGAGACCGGAGTGAAGACACTTGAGCGGAAGACGGAAGATTCGAAAGTGATTGATTTATCGGGGCTTACACTGTCCTCACTACCTAGGTCATCCAATCATCCTACTCGTCCAATCATGGGTGGCATAAACAACGTACCATAAGCACAGCGGGATTGTATTGGCCCGGTTCAGGTTGACCGGTTAATGGGTACAACTGGTACACAGTACGAAGACCGTCAACCCTCAGTACGCCCCCTCAATGCGAACACGCGTGGATGGCGAGAGCAGCTGCTAGGTCCATGTGACGAGGCCCTGGGAGCGCCTTTGTCATGATGTCAGCCAGCATCACAGAAGTCTCGCAATACTCGAGCTTGACTTCACCACGTTTGACTTCATCGCGGATGTGGTGGTACTTGGTGTCGATGTGCTTGGCGCGGCCGTGGTTCACAGGATTCTTCGTCATCTTGATGCACGACTGGTTGTCTTCTTGGATCTTGAGGTCGGGTCCAGTCTCATTGGCAGCTGCTAAGATCTTGCACAGCAGGCGGTGAATCCACTTGCCTTCTTGAATTGCCAGACTGAGCGCGATGTACTCCGCTTCGCTCGTAGATAGCGAGACACATGATTGCTTCTTGCTGCCCCAGCTCACTGGCGCACCCATCAGCATGAACGTGTAGCCGGAAGTCGATTTGCGGTCCGCGAGGTCACCAGCCCAGTCTGCGTCAGAGTATCCGCGAAAGTTTATGCTGTCACCCGGCTTGTAGCAGATTCCATGCGGCTTGGTGCCTTGCAGATAGCGAAAGATGCGCTTGACCGCAACCCAGTGTTCTTCTTGGGGGTTCTCCATGAAGCGCGACACATAGCCCACCGCGTACGCAATATCTGGACGCGTCGCGGTCATCAGGTGCATTAGTGCACCAACAGCTTCGCGAAACGGAGCTTGTACCTTGGTCGCCGCGTCGCTTGGAACCAGTCGAGTGCTTATATCCACCGGACTCACCACAGCCTTGCACTCGTCCATACCAAAGCGCTTCAGGATGTCATCCACATAACGCCGTTGGCTCATCGTCACGCTGCCGTCCGGACCGTCTACCAATTCGATCCCAAGGACGAACACACACTTGCCGCTGTCAGTCATTTCGAAGCGTGTCTTGAGGTCGTCCTTCGTGCGTGAGACCAGCTCGGGTGGGCTTCCGGTGACCAGGACATCGTCGACGTAGACCAGTATGAGCACACAGTGGCCATCAACAATTTTGATGTAGAGGCACGGGTCAAAGACCGAAACTTGAAACCCGATAGAGCATACGAACTCGTCGAAGGTCTCGTTCCACACGCGCGAAGCTTGTTTTAGACCGTAAATAGCCTTCACCAATTCCAGGCAGTCGAAGTCACCGTCGAGCTCGACACCTTCGGGAATCACGCAAAACACGATCTCCCTCATCACGCCGTACAGGAATGCCGTCACCACGTCGAGTTGGTCTAGCGGCCAGCCAAAATACTTGGCCAAAGCGATCACCATGCGAAACGTCACGTACTTGACAGCCGGCGAGAACGTCTCCGTGTAGTCGATGCCGTACTTCTGCTTGAAGCCCTTGGCCACGAGGCGTGCCTTGTACTTCTCGATCGATCCGTCCGCTTTGAGCTTGATCTTGAACACCCACTTGGTACCAATGGCGCGTTGTCCGTTCGGCAACTTAGCAGCACGGAACACTCCTCGAAGTCGCATCGACTTGAGCTCAGTACGAATTTCTTTGCGCCAGTGCACTTGGTCGGGGCCGTTCATCGCTTCTTGGAGAGTCACCGGCTCCGATAGGTCCACCGCAGCTTCGACTGCGTTGGCACTTGTATGCCAAAACACGGGGGGAGTCGATTCTTCATCTTGATCTCCAGCTTTTTCTTCTTCGTTTACGTCTGCTCGACGTGAAGACGAATTGGTCGGCGCACTTGCTTCTTCCAGTCCGGGTCGATGACGCGTAGTTCGCGGTCTTGTGGCAGATTCATCTTCGTCACTCGAGCGGCTCTTGCGCTTCGCCCTGTGCCTGTGCTCCGTTTGCCGCGAACCGTCATTGTCGATGTCGAGAGAGTCGAAGTCCAGGTCGTCGACGTCTTCATCGGAAATAGGCTCTGAAAGTCTAAAGGTCGGTTCATCGAAGTTTACATCGCGACTGATAACCACCTGCCCGCCTCGATGTCATAAAGTCGATACGCCTTGGATACTTCTTCGTAGCCCAGAAACAATCCGGCGCGAGCCTTTGGATCCCACTTGAGCTGTTTCCGCTGTACAGAAGGCGTCTCGTCCAGCTTCGGCATACCAGTAAAACCGGTTTTCAAGGACCCCGCGATGTTTACGGTAAGTCAATTGCGCAAACGGATGTATGCGCAAACAGATGATTGGACGAGCAGGATGATTGGACGAGTCCAGCGTGTTGGTGTCTGGATGCACCACATGATTGGATGCAGACTAGGACGTAAGACAGCGTAAGCTCCAATAAATCAATCACTTTGCATTTTATCATTTAGTGCACAAACGACCTATCTTTTTGGTTATGAGCCCAAGCCCCGCAGACTCTGCCCAAGACTACGCCTACGCCATGGACGCCACTTCAACGACCGCCCGCATCAACAAGTTCGACGGAACCAACTTTCACACGTGGACGTTCAAGATGCAGATGGTGCTGGAAGAGCGCGACCTGTGGGAAGTCGTCAGTGGCGAACTGAAGATGGAGCACTGCGCTACCGCGTTGGACCAAGCGACGTTCAAGCGGAAGTCGCGCAAGGCGCTGGCGATCATCTGTCTCGCGATGGAGGATTCGCAGCTGCCGTTGGCTCGGTCGGCGAATGGTGCGCATGATGCCTGGTCAAGGCTGGAAGGACACTTCGAGAAGAAGAGTTTGGCGAACAAGCTCTTCCATCGTCGACGTTTCTTCACCACGATGATGGAAGAAGGTGATGATGTGCTGGAGCACATCAACAAGCTCTTCCTTCGTCGACGTTTCTTCACCACGATGATGGAAGAAGGTGATGATGTGCTGGGAGCACATCAACAAGATCAAGACGCTGGCGGAGCAGCTCGACGCAGTGGGCGCTCCGGTCAGCGAGGACGACTTGGTGATCACGCTTCTGGCAAGTCTAAGCGAGTCGTACCAGTTTCTCATCACGGCGTTGGAGTCGAGAGCTGACTCACTGTCGTGGGAACTCGTGACGGCTCGGCTGCTGCATGAGGACATGAAGCGCAAAGAGCAAGGTGGCGGTGCGGACGGCGCCGCGCACGGTCAAGCGTTCATGACGAGTGACAACGGGAAGCGTAAGGGACGACAGGCGCCAAAGACAAGCGCGTGTCACTACTGCGGCGAACAAGGACATTGGATCGCCAAGTGTCCGGTGAGGATTCGTGAGAATGTAGAGCGACAGAGGCCGCAACGAGCAAACGTCGCGCGCGATGAAGAAAGAATCGGGGCGAGTTTCTCTTCTTGGCTGGTGGGTGGGGAGCAAGACCACTGAGTCAAGTGACAAGTGGCTGGTCGACTCGGGTGGCGACGCAGCACCATGACGTACCTCGAAGGAGTACATGAAGGAACTACCAAGAAGATGTCTCCCGGGTGAACGGACCATCTCGCGGACGATGGCTGTGGTTTCAGGCAGTCGGGACGGGCGACTACGTGGTTGTCTATGAAGAACTCCACGGGGGGACAAAGAAGGGGGTGCTCCACAATAGTGTGGCACATTTCCTTAAGGTTGTCACGTGCACCCTCCTT
>NW_003303599.1:15287-16575 GCF_000142945.1 Phytophthora infestans T30-4
GGACTGCTTAAGACCGTACAGCGAGCGCTGAGATGACAGAAATAGTCAGGATGTTCTCATCAAGCAGCCCGTTCAGGAACGCCGTCTTGACATCCATCTGGTGCACCGTCAGATTGTACTTGGCCGCCAGACCGAGCAGGATCCTGGTCGACGTGAACTTGGCGACTGGCGCGAAGGTTTCTTCGTAGTCGATGCCGTACTTTTGCGAAAAACCTTAGCCACAAGTCGTGCCTTGAATCGCTCGATCTCTCCCGCTTGGTTCTCCTTGATGCAAAACACCCAACGACAACCGATGGCCTTTCGACCTTGGGGCAATGGCACCAATGACCATGTCTTGTTCTTGCGAAGAGAATCGACTTCTGAGTCGCACGCCTCCTTCCACTTGGCCGCGTTGCTGGATTCCATCGCCGACTTGAACGTAGTCGGCATTTCTCCCACTGAATCCACAACGTAGGCCGCTTCGAAATCTTCTTCTCGACTACTTGCGACCGCTGACATCTCTTCCAGTGTCTGCGGCCGACTCTGTCGCTTGCTTCGCGGGATCTCTACTGCTTCCTCCAACGACTGCGTTCGCTGGTGTCGCTTGCTGCCGGGCTCAAATTCTTGACGCGGCGCAGTGTCTCCCATCGTCTCATCCTCGGACGATGCTTCTTGATCCGTAACTTCTTCTTCTTGAAGCTCCACGATGTCATCTTCATCGTGGCTGCGTCTCCCTCCGTCGAAGACGTCTTCCATGAACTGCGCATCGCGGCTTACTAGCACACGACCGCTCTTGATCTCTTCGAAACGATACGCTTTCTCGTGTTCCGAGTACCCCAGAAACCGACACTTCACTGCTCGAGCGTCCAACTTGGTGCGTTTCTGCTTCGGAACCGTCACATACGCATGGCAACCGAACACCTTCAGGTTCGCCAGTAGTGGTTTCTTACCGGTCCATACTTGGTGCGGTGACTTGTCATGGCTGATGGCACGTGTGGGACACCGGTTACGTAGAAACGCAGCGGTCATTACCGCTTCACCCCAATACGACTTGGCCAAACCAGCATGCTCCAACATGCAGCGCGCACATTCCACCAGCGTCCGGTTCATCCGCTCGGCGACACCGTTTAGTTGAGGCGTGTACGGAGGCGTAATCTTCTGCACGATACCACGACGCTTGCAGAACTTAGCCATCTCGCCCGACGTGTACTCGCCACCGTTGTCACTACGAAGCGTCTTGACGACATTGCCGGTCTGTGTTTCCGCAAATGCGACAAACTCAGCAGGGACTTGTCGGCCACTTCTATCT
>NW_003303599.1:19707-21026 GCF_000142945.1 Phytophthora infestans T30-4
CCTTAACTTTTATGCTTCAAAACCAGAAGTCTTTTATTTACTAATATTGCGGCCAAGGCGCCTAAGGGTAAATGTATCTCTTTAACTATCTAGCATAGTTAAACCTAATCAAATGCATAACGTGTGGCTTTCAGCCAACGTACTGAGAGACCTTGTTAACTCTCCAACTTATGTACTGAGAGTTTGTTAACTCTCCGGGTACTTCGTACCCCTGTGTGTTCCACACCATGTAACCCCGTTACAGCCGTCATCGCCGCTTCACCCCAAAAACGGCATGCTGCGGCCGATCGTGACGATGGTGCGGATGGCCCGTTCTGCCGTGCCGTTAGTCTGGTGCGCGTACGGAACCGTGGTTTGTTGCTCGATGCCTTCTTCTTCGTAAAATCTTTAAGCGAGTTAGTCGCAAACTCACGAGCCTCGTCGTGTCGCACAAACTTGACCTTCTTGCCAAACTGCTTCTGCACCTTCGTGATGTACGTCTTGATGCAGTCTTCGCTTTCTGATTTGGCACGCAGACAGAAACCCTTCATGCATCCGCTGGCCTCGTCCACGATCAATAGCAAATACTTGCTGCCACCAAGCGAGACTTTCTCCATGGGTCCGCAAATGGCGAAGTGAAGCAGCTCGAAGGTGTCGTAACGACGCTTGTCACGGTTGCTATGACCGAGAGTCTCGCCAATGCACGTACTGCGGGAAATTGGGGCACATGATTGACAAGTGCTGGACCAAGCAGAAGGATGAGGGTCGAGGTGCTCGACGCGGCGGCAACGGCCGTGGACGCGGAGCTAACAACATCCAGTGGCGAAACGACGGCGACGACGACTACGACTACGATCGAGTAGCGTTCGCGGTTTCCCTGGAATGTGGCGTTTCGACGAACAAGAATGTGTCTGTAATGTGGGCGGTCGACAGTGGTGCCACGCACCACATCTGTAACGACAAGTCCAAGTTCGCCAGTCTGATCTAGCGCAATGAAGGCGAACTTTCGGTGGCCGACGGGAACAAGGAGGCTACCAAGGCTGTGGGGTCCATCTTGGAAAGAGTGGTTCTGCCCAACGGCGCCGAGCGCGATATCGAGATCAAGAACGCACTTTATGTGCCTAGCACGAGCAAGAATCTGCTTTCAGTACCGCAGATCAACAAGAACGGAAAATTCCAGGTGATGTTCGATGGCACCGAGATGCACATCTCACGCAAGGACTCGAATTAAGTGGTGGCATCGGCGGATTTCGTAGATGGACTCTACTGGCTTCGCACGCCTCTTCGATCAGCAAATGCGGTGACAACTGAAAGGACGGTCGTCCTGCATGCGCGTATGG
>NW_003303599.1:31062-32089 GCF_000142945.1 Phytophthora infestans T30-4
ATGTTTCCTGAGCTGGCACGAGAGCACTCACTTTGGATGAGCAAGCACGATCGTCGGACCATGACACTTGCTGAAGCGCTACAGCGCCTGCGCACTGCGGAACACTCAAGCAACCAGTTGCAACAGCAGATGTCACTAGCGGCGCCAAGGACAGCGCAGTCAAACACGAACCAAGTGAATAATGTGAGCCAACATGCAAGGCAAGGGCATGCAGGCAAGCGTCAGAATGATGAAAAGAAACAGCGCTATACCTGTGCTAACTGTGACCAGCATGGGCATTGGTATGCAGAAAGTACTGCAAACACTGGCATGGAACTGAAGCCTGAGTTGGTTCAACGACTGAAGAAGAAGAAGGCCAAGAAGCAGGCAGTCTCACTGATTAACTCCGTGCGCCGCGTGCATACGATGCCAACGACTAGTGAACCGCGTCGCCTGTTTGAGAACTTGGCGATGAGATCGCCGCACACAAGTGAAGGTGCGACCGGTGTAAGCCGTGAGAAACGCTCGGTATCACCCATCTACTCTCCGCCATCATGTGCAAGCGATGACGATGAGACGGAGGAACGCAAAGTCGAACCGGCGGATGATTTGAGTGTACCGATGACGCCGCAGCGATTGCAGCTTCAACCCAGTCAAAGCACGCAACTTACCCAAGTTGAGCAACCTTCTCAGGCTGTGCGAGGTGTTCAACCCAGTCAAAGCATGCAACTTACTCAAGTTGAGCAAACTACTCAAGCTGTGCAAGGCAACCAACCCATTCAAAGTACCCAACCTAGCCTGAGTATGCAACCTGTTCAAACAATGCAAGCCATGCAGCCGATGCAACTACTGCAACCTATGACGAATACTCAGCATGAGGTTGGAACATCGTATGGATGGCAGATACCGACAATGGATGCTGCGCAGCACCAAGTGGGGGGGTGGGACATTTTCTAAGACCACTTCCGACGTGGGATGCACTGTTTTACTCTTTAGGCCAGGGTTTTCTAGAGTGGATTGCAGAGACCTACGTTTGAGCCAGGCCATA
>NW_003303599.1:34264-37025 GCF_000142945.1 Phytophthora infestans T30-4
GGGAGTGCAGAGCATGATGACTCGTCGAGCGTCGAACAGTAAGAAGTGGAGAAATCTGCTGATTCTCAGGTTGCACCTGAGAAGGGACCTGAACCAGTGAAGGTCACCAAGAGACGCAAGCGCAAGACGCGAAAGAAACCCGTGAAGGAAGACACTGGATTTGCAATCCAGGAACCACCAGTCGAGTCATGTCTGAAGCGACCGAGAAGGACGCAGAAGGCAAACGTACGATTGAGCGACTACGTGGTAGGCCAAGTGATAGCGCATGGCATGGACGTGGACATTCCTACAACCTACAAGCAGGCACGGAAGAGTAAGTTCTGGACCCAGTGGCGGGCCGCGATGCTGGCAGAACTGGCATCGCTGAAGAAGCACAAGACCTGGCGACTTGTACCGCGGAGAAAGGCGAAAGGTGTCAAGGTGATTACATGCCGATGGGTCTTTGCGGTGAAACGAGATGAGCGTGGACGTGTCAAGCGGTTCAAAGCTCGTCTTGTAATCCACGGATTCAAGCAACAGTTTGGCATCAACTACGGTGAAACATATGCACCGGTGATTCGCTTTGAAACTATTCGTGCGGCCATCTACTTCGCTGTGCAGCGAGGATGGGAGATACTCCAGTACGACGTAAAGACAGCGTTCCTGTACGGAGATCTCGACGAGATGATATACATGGAGCAGCCGCCTGGATTCCAAATTGATGGACCAAGCGCTGTATGCGAGCTATTGAAGAGCCTCTATGGATTGAAACAGGCACCTAATGTTTGGAACCGGACTCTACATGCGAAGTTGGTGACATTGGGCGTTGACGCACAGACTCAGACTATGGTTGTATGCGCTAAAGGAAGAAGATTGCAGCTTCACTGCAAGAAACCTTTGAGCTGACTACGATGGGTACTGTCAAGTACCTACTTGGTGTCGAGATACTGCTTGACAGACCAAGCAGACAGATTGTTTACTGTCAGAAACAATATGTGCTGGAAGTACTTAAGCGGTTCCACATGTCGGATTGCAACGGATGTACTACTCCTGAGGCTACTACACTGTCTAAGGCTACTGTACCTGCAACAACGGACTATCTGCCGTACCGTGAGCTAGTGGGAGCACTTCAGTACTTAGTGAACGCGTCAAGGCCTGATATTGCACATGCAACGAGACATCTTGGCAAGTTCCTGGCGTCCTACGACCATACACACTACGCGCAAGCTAAGTGGGTACTTAGGTATCTAAAAGCTACGTGTGATTACGGGTTAGTGATGGACGTACCTGAGGGAACTACTGCAAATGTACGCTGCTACTCAGATGCCGACTATGCAAATGATCCGGTGGACAGAAGAAGCATCAGTGGCTATGTAAACACACTTGACGGCAACGTGATATCGTATGCATCGAGAAAGCATGAGATTAACTTCCTGAGTACGTGCGAAGCGGAATGTCCACCAGAGGGCTACTTGAGTGGACAGCGACCTCGTAGCCAGAACGAGCCGTCACGCACTTCCGATTTTACTCCGTAGTCATCCATACACTTGGCACAACCTTCCTGCGGACCGCCACACGCACATCTTGGTGCTAAGTTCCTGGGTTGTACTACAGCGCTGGCGCTGAAAAAGCTCTTAGTGCACGTCTTCAGCAGAGCTCGTGATTTTCTTGGCACCTCGATACAAAGACAGCCCGTCCTTTTTCCAATTGAGTTCCATAAACAAGCAATCCTAAACAAATGATTTTTCTTCGTATCGCCCAATTTAAACGAACGAGCCCCCCCCCCCCCACCGATTCACTAGCACGTTGACGGCACCTCAATACGAGAATTCTGGAATGAGATTCACGCGTGCTTCATTTGAGGCACGAATGTCGTTAGCTATGTAGTATAGCTAAGTGACAACAATGTTTTATAAAAAAAGAATCATCTGCTGCGGCACAAGTATTGTGTGATTTGGGACGGAAGGATCTTACCATGTACAATTCTATCGCGACTTTCGGTTGGGCCGAATGAGAGTGGGATGGAGTTTTGAAGAACATGCGTTTTGTGCACAGTTGAAAGTTATGCTCTGTGAGGCTAAATTCAAAAGTGCGTCAAAAGTGCACCTTCTTTTTGCATGGCGAGTAAAATGCTGATTTAAAGGCAAACTATATCCAACGTTTTCGCTGTCGCACTCACTTCAGCTTAGACGCAGCCAAGGACGACATCGCTCCTGAGCGTGACAGCAGTACGGTGACTGTTTGTACAAATCCGTACTACCGATGTGCGGTGCTTACGATAGTACACTTGCGATAAAGATTACTAAGACGATGCCGAGCTGCCCACACTACTTGCGAAGTGGGGTCCAATCGACGAGAGGGAAAGCGTTCTTCGGCGCGGTGAGATTAATCGCTTCATTATTATTAAAGGGAGTCGTGGTCCCAGTAATAATTTGGGCAGCAGATACATTACTCCCCGATTAGCTGGTGGAGTTCCCTGCTGAAGGGGGACAGATGCACTGCGTGGGTCTTGCAAGTCAGAAGAGGGTGCGTCGGGCAAGTACCACTGCAGATGTTTGAACAGTGCCAAGTGGTGTGGCACTGTGTACGTTTGGTGAATGTGTACGGGGGCTAGTTGTGTGGCTCTGAGAGCGACGCGTGTAGGAACGGGTTGACACTGAGGAAATTGCGATTCAATCTCACTTCATCTTTATCTTCTTCTACAACCTACTGTTGCGGGTCGAGAGATTGTGCATTTAACATTCCCATTTCAAGATGTTTCCGACGCTGGCCAATAGTGTAA
>NW_003303599.1:38221-48284 GCF_000142945.1 Phytophthora infestans T30-4
TGTTTCGCCCGATCTACTGCCCGTCGCACTTCTTCGCGTTCATCGGCGTCTGGAAGTTGCAACAGATTCAGCCTGTCGGCCAGATCACATCTCCCAAGGTTTCGATGAAATGATCCACGTGTTTCCGTAGTACCTTGGATCCCCATCCTGATCTTCAACTTGGCCCGTAGACCGGCCACATTGAGCCGATGAAGATTCTCTAGCGGAGACTCGTCCGATTGGCGGCGAGCATGGTAATATTGTCGTGCTACCGACACCCCCAAATCCACAGTACTGCGTTTGGAAACCGCGTAGCAAAATTGGTCACTTGTTCCTAGTGGATCTGCCCAGATGCCGATACCAGTTACTGTCTGGCCTGACCAGAAAGTCCGCAAATGCCAGGCACTTTTCGGCATCCGACGCTTGATCTCTCATGAGGGCTTACTTGACTTTGCTGATCCATGTTCGCGCTCGGTCTTCGTCTTGATCCTTGTCCGTGAACTCCTTCAGATCCGATATGGCTGAGATCCTTACCCTCTGGGTCATAGAAGATCCATCCGCCCCGGCTGCAGCTATTGCTACCGCCGCTGGCGAGGGGATGGGACATCCAGATCATCTGGATCGAGCTTATCATGTGAGTTGTCTCCCACTACCGACTCCATTTTGACGTTTCGTGCTCCATGGTCATGGGACACTAGGGTTTGTGGCCTGGGCATTTTCATACCTTGTTCGGCCAGGAAACGACTCATCGCAGCTTCGAAGTGCCGTTGCAAGGTAACTGAGGAGGTGTCGGAAAACACGGTAGCTGTAGCCTGGCCTACCGTCGGGGAGGGATTCGTGAGAAGATTAACTTGAACCCGATCCGACGATAATCCAGCTGGCTTCTTGCTGGATCTGGCTCGATCCTGGCTGGACGGTATCAGATCGCGGGTATGGCGCCCTGGATTCTAAGTCGTCACACTTGAGGGCGCCTCCTGCCCCCGGCTCCTTGCCCGCGCTTTCAGCATTGACGCCCCAGAGGCACCTAAGGTCATGTGTCGTGGCTCGGACGACGTATCTGACCCATCCTCCGCCGCGGATTCGTAGTTAGAGGATGCAGCGTGGCTGATCCTCGGCGACGACACTGGATTAATAGTGTGCGACCTTTCTCCGGTGATGGACTTGACTCTGACGAAGAGGTCCCGCGTCGCTGATACTATGAGATCCAAGTCCAGCTCGAAGATACCCTCCGCATCGAACACACCAGCTACGATGCCTGAGTCCGTAAGCAGACGTGATAGATCCTTGACTGCTACCAACTTGTTCGCCATTTTCGTTGGTGCTCTCACCGGTTCCCTTGGGCCTTTGATCTGTCGTGGATTCAGGATCCGCATGACAGGATCTTGATACAGAAAATCGCGTAAAGCTTGGTGGCGATATACAAACTAGAGATCCTTGTCGGACCAGCTTGACCTAAATCCAGCTTGGTCTTCTTCTTCCGACTCTGGAGCTTGCATCTTCTTCCGCGTAGTCTTACTCGTGTTCGTCTTCTTTCTCGTCTTTTCGACTAGCAAGCTTGAGTTTCGGTACGGTGTTGGATTAACCGGTGAATCTGCAAATGCATACTGTTTCGCCTTCACTTTCCCTTGATTTGTTAGCGGATCTTGACGCAAGTCAAGATCCGCAGGGGTCCCCGAGGGGACCTGGGGAGGATAGAGAGGTTTCTCTTCTAGATCCGGATCCACCTCTCTTCCGTCGACAGAGTTCCTCCCAGGACTCCATCGATCCGCGGATCTTGCTTCATTCAGCAGCGTCTTCGTCGATCCGACCTCCGATGACGCCTTTTCTTCTGGCTCAATCTTCACTTGATCATCTTCTTGGGACTCACGGTGAAATTTCGAGTCACCAAACGATCCGGGCACGCGCACCATTGTGGTGTAGCGGGATCAGCAAAATCTGCGAGATTGCCAGATCCAACTTACCAACTGCGCCCAGACACCGACTAACGGAGGGGGTCCCCCGATGATCCGTGATCTGCTGAGCTTTCCTCACCTTGGGTACCCGTCGGTAGGGCGGGATCTTGCTCTCTCGGTAACTTCCGAAGAGTTTAAGTGGTGACGTATGAGTGTCTTGTCGAGACGTGGGGATGGGGTGGAGCAGCAGTGGTAAGATCTTCACGCTGCGTCCGTGGTTGGTACTGGATCCCAAGCGAATATTCGAGCTTGGTGGATCCACGGGCCTAGATCTGGGATCTGGCCGTAGGGTTGCCTTGTGGGTGTGTTCCCTTGCCTTTGTGTTTCCTTTTCGTCGTACTTGCCGCCTCCTGTGACGGAATCGTTAGCGTTGAGAGACTCTAGGGTGTAGTCGGCCAAGTAGTAAATTCGGCTAACCTTTCGGATCTGCACGTATAAAGGAAAGCTCACTAGGTTGTAGGATCTGGCCAATGTATTATCCAGTTATCACTATCAGCACTACTTTCGGAATTCCCAACCTTCGCCGAGCTCGTACGGCCAATGTAGTTCCGATTCTTGAGGGCAGGAAGGCACTTGCGTGATACTGTGCAAATTGAGGTCTGATTCATAGTTAAGCCTATACCTGCCTGGATTTCTACCTTCTATATCTTTTACTTGCTAAATTCCCTACCAGGCTCGGCTGCATGCCCTTTTTCTCCTTAATCCATCATCCCAGCTGTATTATCTTCAGATCCACCGGATCCATGGCGTAATCATAATGAGGTCACCATATTATGGGTACACTGTCCTGGACCCAAGCCACTTTGATCCACCTTACTGTAAGTGTACACTCATCATGGATCTGAGCCCTCCAACCTTCCAACATCACCTTATGACTGTCTGCGGTCTCCATCGCTCCACGATAGCTCGAGATCCATTGTTTCCCCCATCTCCATATCCTGGATCCAGGTCATTCGGTGTGAGATCCTCAATCCTTTGGATCCGGACTTGGCGAAGTGGGATCCGAGGTATCTAACGGTGGATTTTGCCTTCTCTTTTGTTGCTGATACCAGATCCACCTTTAGATGACATCCACAGCCTTTCTTCCATAGAATCCCCACTCGATCCACTCGCACATGGTATATCCATGTCCCTCGGTATAATTGGGTGAGAGTGGATCCGAGTTTCCCTTTGGTCGATCTCAGCTGTACCGACACCAACCATGTTCTTCTTTCGTTCTTCATACTCTGAGCCACTTGTGATCGCCAGATTCATCGTCGACCTATATGGGGTACCACTTTACCCCGGCCCAATCCACTTCGAGCGGTGTGGATCCAATGCTGGGCAATCCAGATCCACCCTAACCACCCGGTGTTGTCACTAATCCGCGATAATGACTCCATGTCAGATCCCGTCTCTCATTTCTGAGAAAGCACCTCACCACAGTGCGGCGCCTCGTGGGCATTATATGAAATGCGATCGCTTTAAGACGATCACTCGGTTCCCCTACTTTGCCAGCGGTACAGCAGTTTCCAGCGTCAGATGAAAAGGCTTGGAAAGTGCGGTCGGTCTTGCAAACCATCGAGAAGACGTTCCGCCGTGGCTATCGGATGGCCGCTCGAGTCAGTTTCGACGAAGGCATGATCCCAAATCGAAGTCAATTCAATCCTATCCGCGTTTACAACGAGGATAACCCACATAAATATGGCACGAAGTGCCATATGACGTGTTGCGCTAAAACGGGCTATTGCTCAAGGTACGACGGCTATTCAGTATTCAAGAGAATCGATGTATGCTGTATTGTACCGAAGAAACTTACTAGTAACAATGTTATTATGTACGTCATTCTGGATGTTATTTTGTATGCTACAGAGTTGAAGTGTACTTTGGAGCCGAGAAGGACAAAAAGAAAGCAAAGGAAGTGGCGCAAAAGGCTGTCATTCGCAGCATCTCGAAGGCATTTGACGGGCAGCCTGGCAAGCGACTCATCGTTGCCGACAACTTCTACAGTTTGCGTGCATTGACACTGACTGGGCTGCTACTTTGTCGGGATACACCGCAACGACCGCTTGGGAGCAACCAAAACCCTTGTTTTACACAAAAGATTCGACCAGTTTGGATGCCGCGTGGAACTTACCGAATTGCGCACTCGACGATACATCCGAAGCTAGTAGCCGGTGCCTGGATGGACAGCAAGCCAGTAAACATGATTGCCACCGGATGAGCTACTACCGTGACTAACGTAGCGAGGAAGGACAAGTGCACAGGCGCGGTGACGCAGGTACCGTGTCCGCAGCTAGTGGTCGACTACCACTCGGGAATGGCCAGCTACGTCTCCAGAGCTACTCCCTTCAGTAGTGTGTCGTCTTTAGAAAATACTACAAGCAGCCCTTTCTCGCCTTCGTAGACGTGGCGATAGTCAATGGGCTCATAATCCACAAGTTAGTGAAGACAAAGAGAAATGAACCTGTGCCCACTCATGCTGAGTACATGCGCCGGCTTCAGATTGAACTGCTTGGAGTCACGGCAGCCACGTTTCAAACCAACATGAGCACCGAGAATTTAGCGACCGTCCTGATGCCTACACACGAGCATGTCCGGGAAAACAATGAGCAACTATACCGCGGCGAGCGGCGTCAGCATCTCTGCAAGGTGTGTTCAGTGTTAGCACCTTCAAAATCCAAAGGACTGGAGACGAGTTATTTCTGTAAGGCCTGCTGCGATGTCTTTGACGGTTACGTACCGCTCTGCAACCGTGTCCGTCGTGAGGAAACTGGGAAAAATCTCACGTACAGCCAAATCTGGCACACGACCTGGGGCAACGGCACGTTCATTCCACCCACCTAACGAAGCGCCTGCGTTAAGAAGCGCAAACGTGCGGATAGCTCTAGTGATGAGGAAGACGTAGCGTGATAAGCATAGGGAAACGGCGACTATACATCAGTGGAGCACTTAAGGGAAATCATCAATTTAGGGCCACATAAGTTACTGTCAATCAAATACAGTACTCCATTGAACTTGGAAACTATTGGCTATAATAAGCTAAGTACGAATACCTTTAAATTTTTAATATGCAAAAGGGGTGAACTCTTGGCGCCATATTATTATGCAGCTATTCCAACCAAATGAGGTTGTTGAGCGCCATCCACTCCGTTCAAACATTTGCAAGAAGAAAACAAACGCTTCACGTTTTATTTGTCCGACCCAAGCAATGTCCAAGACTCGCCACACTTACTCTACTGACACCAAGACTGCCATTGTGGCAAAAATACTCAGCGGTGCGGCGGTTCCCGAAGTCGCGGCGCAAACCAAGATACTTGAGAGGACAATTCGCAAGTGGGTTACTAAATCGAAAAAGGAACAGTCACTAGAACCCCGTCGCCGCGGACCAAACCCGCACCTGCCTCCAGAGGCAGAGCGCCATTTGTTCGAGTGGGTTGCTGGGCAACAGATTGTCGGGTATCCCGTGGACCGAACTGTCATCCTAAAAAAGGCCCAAGAGATTTCGCTGCTCATTACAGGCCAGAGCGTCGGGGCTGGGTGGTATCAGCGCTTCATGGGACGCAATCTAGAATTGACCCCACGGGTTGCTCAAGCGCTAACTGGAAAACGTAACTGTGTCTCTACAGGCAGCTTGCGTACGCTATTCAACACGTTGGCTAAACTAGTGGTCGAATTACGACTTGACAGCTCCAGAATATTTAATACGGACGAAACTGCGTTTCAAAGACGCAAGAAGAGCAAGAGGGCGATCGCTGTCCGAGGTTCGACGAACGTGTGGTGCTTGGATCCGTCTGTCAATTTTCTTTTGTCTATCGTTGCTTGTGGAAGTGCTGCTGACTTTGTCATACCACCAGCCTATATTTTACCTGGGAAAACTGTGGAATGGGATGTTATTGATGAGTGTAGTGTTTCAAGCGCAGCAATTACGATTTCCCCATCAGGGTTTATCAACACGTATCTATATGAACTATGGCTACATGTTTTTGACAGCTCGGTACCCAGAACTGTCAAAAGGCCGCTATTGCTGGTGCTTGATGGATGCAGTTCTTACTACTCTGGTGATGTCCTTGAAACAGCTACGCGTCTCGAGATACTATTAGTATTGCTTCCGCCCAACGCCACCCACCTATTGCGGCCTCTGGACGTTGCAGTTTTTGCGACACTAAAAGTGAAACTCTGCAATCTGATAAAGGAGGTCGTTGACGTGGACGATGAGGGCTGTGATTGGATTGACAAACCCAACGCAATAAAGCTTGCAAATATGGCTTGGGCCACCAGCAAAATTGGCAGAAATCTCAAGGCTGGATTTAAGGCTTGCGGAATTTTTCCGCTCTCACTGGTGTGTATGCACGAGCGCTTTGGTCTTTATGACAGAAGAGCTCCTCGACACTCTCGCCTGGCAGCATGGCTTCACGTGAAGCCAACCGTTGAAAAAGAGGTGCTTCAATTGGGGGAAAAGCAAAAGAAGTCTTCAAAACGAAACATAGTTACAGTGGGTGGAAGGCTACTTACGCAGGAAATTCTCCAGGGTTTTTTTTTCCAGAAAGCAGCAGAGCACGTACTAAGTCTCGCAGGAAATCTGCAGTCGCCACCGAAGGCAAAGGCTATGGAGTCCCTCAAGAGACGAGCGCAGCCCAACATATTGTCAATTCCGTCGTAGTGTAGCTAATCAACAAAAATGCTAGTTGTAATCTTTACACAATGTTTTAGAATTGATAACTTACCGTTTCAGTGCGGAGAATTAACGGCAACGAGTAGACTCAAACCCGCGACAACCCTGCTCCCATAATGGGCCCTCAATAAGCTAGCCTTTAAACGCCTGAGCTGTCAGCACTTGACGTTTCTGATTTTGTTTAGACAGACGTTTGATCATTCTTGCATAATTATGTATCCTTCACAATTTTATCAAGACGCATTAACACAAACAGAAAGGGTGATCCAACCCTATGCTTGAATGGGCTTGAAAGTTTTCACCAGCTGAACATTTTAATACTGAAGTTAAGGTTAAATGCGGCCCTGAACTGATACGACAAAAATTTCTGTTGCCGTGTCCTGAACGATCAATGCTATTGGTCATTGGCCGCAAAAAATACGATAAAAAATCAGATTACAATTTCGGAAACTGTCTCGCTTTGTGTCCCTGTGCAAATAGTTGCCGAGTTATGTGACTTTCTTTCAGGGCGGCCCTAAATTGAGGATTTCCCTTACCAGTTTGGCATCACACCAAAATTTTCGGCCGGTACCGGGAAATGGTCGAGCGGATTTTTTTTTTACTTTTTTAATAAAACTGTGCGATTAGAAGTGACTGATGTCACTCGTCACTTTAGTGAGGGATCTCTTTACCTTTTAGATTTAGACTTGAATA
The DNA here is from genome assembly GCF_000142945.1 of Phytophthora infestans T30-4. Lineage (NCBI taxonomy): Eukaryota > Oomycota > Peronosporomycetes > Peronosporales > Peronosporaceae > Phytophthora > Phytophthora infestans. The sequence goes on from NW_003303599.1 coordinate 45,500, forward strand.
AAATAAAGAACAGTCACAGCTGTGTTTTGAAACAACTACTCGACAGATCGCACTGAAACGTATACAAATAGAATCTGTAGAGCTAGAGCTTTCGATTGGTGTATTTTAATGCCAGGGTAAAAAAAGCGTCCTCGATGCTGTCGACCTGTTAATCAATAGTATTTTTATTCTGTATGATACAGGATATAGCTTCGTCTTAGATGAGTTAAGTTCGCATGCCTGGATCAAAGAGTTGGTCTAACAACGATCGAGAAGTGGACGTGTCCGCGCCGCCGCCTCCACCGCCACAGTCACCCCCTCCTGTGATGGATACGACGACTATCGGCAAGTACATCGCGCGGTTTCGCAATGAAAAGCCGCAGCCGCGCGATGCCCGTGTGGCTGCCCGAGAAAGCGACTTCTGGTGGACCAAATCACCTCGCTTCCTTCGCAGCCCGTCACCTCCATCCACGTGGACATCTGGCGGTGTTTTTTTATTCCCTAGCGAGGAGGAAAAGGATAAACTGGCAGCTAATACGGACGAGAAAGAAGATAACATTTTAGCTGGAGACGATATAAAGAGCGTCGACAGTGTTGAGAGCAATTTGAGACAAGGTTTGGGCCTCTGGAGTAGCAATTCGAGGCAGGGAACTAGCGCTAATGCGCTAGAATTTACTCTTGCGAAGACACCGGAAGTGGAGCAGTCGTGGGGGTCTATGGACTGGAGATCTTTTGATTTAGAGGAGATGGAGGAGGAAAATGAGGACCCCGAGGAGGTCATTGAGAGGGTACGTAGACGTCTTGGGTGGGGTGCAGCGACGTCAGGAATAGGTTTATCTACTGCGCCGCGATTGAATCCTGTTGAATATCCCCTGTCGATTGATATGAGAGAGCGCAGGAGGGATATCGGTAGGAGCGAGTTAGGGAGGAAGCCTCCGTTGTCGCCCGGCTATACGGAGAAAAGCTTGGGTAGTAACAGGTCGATATTGAGTCGGGGGTCCATGGAGCAAGAACGAGATTTTGGTGGCAGACGGTTTGAGAAGGCGGTGTCGTTGATAGATGCGAAAAATGCGTCAGTAGTTGAAGGAAAGGAGGAGGGAAACCGATCACCAGATACTGAATTTGCAGAGGGTATATATTTTCAATGCGGAAATGAGAGCTCAATGGAAGCACGCGAGGACCAATGCACGCATGATCAGTTGCCGTCAGCGGGTGTCGCAATTGAAGGGCTGCGATCCAATCGCTCGTCAGCAGCTTCACTGAGCTCGACGGTGTCCAAACCGCATGATAATGAATTGATTGCACCGCTGGATGAGAGTCATGGAGAGGTTCTTGGCGCTGGATCTCTCTTCTTGGGTACATCTGAGAGCAATGTTCAAAACGAGGAAGAAAAATCGCAAACATCCCGCCCCATATCGGACCACGACGCAGTTGATGCTATAGCAGAGCCCCCACTTCTACCAACATCAAGCCCAGAAAGACCCGAGTTAACCTCGCCATCGTCAAATGGCTGCGTAGCGGGGCGTTTTCATGACTCGAGTTCATCAAGCAACAGAGGGGACCTGATCCCAACTGAAACGACGAAAACACTTGACAACCTCGTAAGCTTAGTGATGCATTCGTGGGAAAACGGTTTCTTCTCGACATCTGGAAGGTTGGAGGCTGAACCACGAGACGACTCGAATAGTATTAATGGTCCTGCAGTAACTCCAAATGTGAACCTTGCGAAAAAAACCTCCAATAAGACAAATGAAGACAAGGAAGCCGTTGTCATGGTGGAGATTATTGCAGAAGGGAGTGTCCCAACACATACTTTATTTAAAGAAATGTCCACACAACCCGACTCGGAGGATGAGGAAGATGGCGACGTTCCTAGAGAAGAAGACGATCAAATCGCCCAGATGCTTCTCGAACGTATTTCCCGGCTTGAAGAGGCATTGCGTCGGATCGACAGCTGAGAGCTACCTATCTTTATTCCCTTACGTTATCATCACTCGTTTCTCCAAATGAGTCCTTTCTTCTCAGAGCCACGCACTGGCACAATCTCCTTTCGAGTAATGATTTTTTTTACCTGTGGTGTCAAGATACCCGACGTTGACGGGAAGAAGAAGTCCTGTGGCTTACTTGACACTGCGTCGGTTGCCACAAACTGATTGCTGTCTGAAGGACGGAGGGTGCTAGCGAACGTGGTAGCAACGCAGCCAACATATTCTTCCTCGTTATGAATCGTGACCGGTGGCTTCTCCAATGGCACGCGCTTGCCACTGGGCAATGATGCGTTCTTGACGATACGAATAGGCTTGGAATACGCGGGACCTCTCAGGATATCTGAGACTTTATCGAGTTGAGACGGTTTGTCGCGAGGCTGACTACAGATGCTGCCGTGGGCAAGGAACTTCAGCTGCTTCTTGTCAACAACGAGGCGGCGTTCCCACGCATCTTGCTCTTTCTTCAGCGCCTCCTCCATCTCAATACGAAGACCTTCACCGCACATGTGGACACTTCGGAAGTAATCGGGATTCCTCGTGCCGTCTCCGTTAGTTCCGCCAAAGATCATGTCTTTCGAGGGCAAAGTGGAAAAATCAGGCCCCTTTCTAGTGCCAGGTTCGCTCGAGTCTCGAGATACAGGCTTGGGATGGTTGATATTATCAACAAATGGTTGTCGGAGGTCTTCACAACGAGCTTCACTTGGAGTGTTGGGGTGCTTTTTGTACTCACTTGGCTGTCGAGGCGCTGGGTAGATGAATCCTCGTTGTGTCGTCCATTTTTTGCGGGTTTCCTGCTCCTCTGATTGTCGTAGAGCTCC
>NW_003303599.1:48476-69240 GCF_000142945.1 Phytophthora infestans T30-4
CAAAATATGCGTAAGTACATCATCATTCCCTGTGATCCGCGGTGTTTACCAATGTAGACATACCCGCAGCTTTTGACCGCTGTATAGATAAACTGGTCCTTGCGAGGTGTTTTCAAGCATTTTAGCCTGTTTCTTCTCGGCGTAGTCTGCTTGAAGGCGATCCGCGTGCTTTTTGCGCTCCAAAAGGAAGTTTTTCTCAACCCGGTTCCGACGTGACAGCTCGAAATTGGCATTTGTCGAATCGGTGGTTGCTTTGAGCCGATTGTTACGGCGTCGCGTGGATTCGAAGGTGCGCCGCCCTTCCTTTGCTTTGTCGCGTGAAGATGTCGTGTTGTTGGTCTCAGATTTGGAAGAGTCCCCGCTTGTACCGTAGATATCTTCCAGTGTGACGCTCTCTCCGTATTTACTCTCGACTTCAAACAGCATCTGCGATGTGGGGAAGAGATCGAGATGCTTTACTTCAATTAGACGCTGGACTTTGCGCATTTCGGCGAGACGAGCGAGAGCCTGGTGACAGTTTGCAGAGACTTTGGATCGCATGTATATGTCAGGTGTTGTCATCAGCACGGAGAGCGGATAACGAAGCTTGATCCGCTTTAAATCGATTTCGAATTCGGTGTATAGTCGTCGTGTGAAGCGGAGCTCATCGTTGCAGAACATTCGGCATCCTTTCGGGTCGTTTGGTCCCTTACGTTGTAGCTGTTGATGCAAATACTTCATGCCTTTATCTACGAGACCTTCCAAGATGACCATGCGAAATTGGCTGTCGATGATTTGGGCACCGGTGACGACGTCCAAGGCTCCAGTTTCACAGTCCATCTTCTCAGATTCCGTCATTTGATACGAGCGAATGGGGACGCCAGGAAGTGCCTTCAAGTTTACGTTTGTCATGGCTTTTGTCACCTCTCCAAGTGTAGAGCTGTCTTTGTAAGGAATAATCACGACTATTCTAGAGAACTTCAAGGCTGCGATTTCACTTTCGGCCGATGCGGGAAGCGCATCCGCTGAGCCTGCACTAAGTATTTCGATTGGAGACTGTAGTTCAACGGTGATACTGAGTGAGGCACCGGTGGAGATGTAGGCGCCAGGCTCACGGATGACTTTCTCAAGTGGGGACAAGTCAACTGTTGCGGGGAGATCGCTTTCTTCGCTCAACGTGGCAGTGCCGAGTGGACTTGCACGTCGCTTCATGGAGATTACGTCTGAAGTGAGCTTTAACACCATATGGGATCGGTCGCTGTTCGCCTTCATCCCACCCATCCGCTGCTTTGCCAAATTGAGAAGCTCTGTAAGGCGAAATGTGGCTAGACCGTACGGAAAGAGTCGACCAGAGTTTGCAAGCATCATTCTCCAATCGCTACGCGCAATATCATCCACTTCTGTCAGCTCCATTGGTTGAGCTGTCGTGGTGGGAGAATTTCCAACTTGGTCTGTCTCAATGCTGCGAGGCGTGATACGAGACAACGTGGTAACGATCTTTTGCTGTTGCCCCCCTGGGTCCACACCCGTCATGTACAAGCTTTCCCACTTTACCTGGAACTGTGCGAGTGTTTCCTCCTGCTTCAAGTCCCTATCTCGGATCTCTATGGTAAGGGACGTATACCGAATGGCATCAACAAGCTCCAGAGGGTTGAAGCGACCACAGAGAAGAGTCAAGCTCGCGTTCCATCGTATCGTCTCACTCTTTTTTTTGGACATGGTAACAGTGGAGTTAGCGAAGCAATTAGTGGTGGAGATGGGTATTAATTACCTGACGCTGGCCCGGTGTCATCAAAAGACGAGGAACAGTGTGACGAAGTCTGGGGTTGAAGGAACGTGTTGCTATTGCATGAAGCTGATCTGGGAAGAAATGGATCAACGCGAAGGCTGGCTTGCAGTGGTGCTGAAGAGGTGAGTGTGGAGATTTCATTCCGGTCCCTTGACTCACAATTCCAGGCAAATGCCGCCCCGTTCCAATAGTGATCGTGAGTGGATTAAGCCTTTTCAACAGCTCTCCTGTGAGCAATGGTTGATCTACTTTGAGCTGGATGCAAAGATATTTGAGCCCAGACGCCGTTGGCATCAAGCAGAGACTTTGGGAAGACGGTTGTGTCTCGCTTCCAGACTGCAAGGGGTTGCCCCACACCTGCTTAACGTGAAGCTCACCTGAGAGTAGACTACTGATGTCCATCTCGTATATGCCTGCAAAGGCTTTTGGAGAGAATTCAACTGCTGGTGTGGGCACTGGCACAACTGCAGCGGGTGTTTTTGCAGTGGAAGGCTTAGCCTCCTTGCCTTGTGTACGCGGAGTGACTCCAGTGTTTGCGAGACCAGGATGATCAAATAGGAAAAATGACAAAACGGGGTCATCATTGATGGCCATTGCGAATAACTCGGAGACTGCAACGTCAGGGAAATTCTGTTCGAAGCGGAAACAATCTGCAGAGTATTCAGGCGACTCGTTGTCCTGGAGTTGTGTCCAGCCATGTCCACAACCAACGGCGCTGGTCTGCTTCCTGGAACCATCGAGGAAGCGGAAGCGGAAACCCGGTGCTTCAAAGGTCCCTTGCTCCACTGAGGCGTCAATCTGCAACGTGAAATTGCACTTACGCGGTTCAGATGGATCCACCTCGTCACTTTTAATGACACCGTCACCTCGCTTCATGGCTGCGGATGGGCCCAGGACCGATTTCGTGGAAGAACGAATGCTCGGGCGTTGAACACATTTAGAGCGTGTGAGCAGCCAGGAATAAAATCTGGTCAATTTGCGACGGTAGCCGCTAGTAAAGTTCAGGAAACAAAACCGACCGATACAGCACCACAACAGTCCTTTATCCTCCACCTTGACTGTGTCGAAAGAACTGTAACACGGCGGTAAAGGACAGAGCTGAAAGGATATCACATCTTAACCTTAAGACGCAACTTAGCACTAACACTATGTTGCCAGACTTAGGCACGCACGTTAAGTAGCTCGCGCAGGGAGTTGTCGCTGAGATGTTTGCGCACAGCAACGAGCGCCTCTAGCTGCACCGAGCGTAAGAACTCGTCCTTGAGTTGGTCTAGTTGCTCCAGCTTGGCCTGAGCATCTTCCACATTCATGTCCAGCCTCTCCTCCTCTGCAAGTCTCGGGTTGATGAGCTTAGCGAAGTGGAACATCTTGCAGTTACTCAATTTCTTGAGCACTCGCATATCGTCGCTGTGCAGCTTCTCGCCAATGAAACCTCGAATACTCTGGCCGTGACGCAGGAGAATTGTACCGTTCTCAATGAGACGAAGCAACCCCATCGTGTAGTTTTCTTCCTCGGATTTCCAACGTCCTCTGCGTAGCGGACACATGAGAGCGTAGATACTCGACGAGTCAAAACCAACGTTTAGAAACGTTGCAACCCAATCGATCTCATCGTGGCGATTGCGCACGAGGTTCTTGGACTGGAGAAACTCCTTGGATTTCAGCACCAACGTCGCCAACGAAGTTGACTCGCACTTTTCCACGATGGTTTGAACGCGGGGTGTGCTGGCCTCAGTAACATCATTCGTTCTAAATCTCCTCTCACTCTCGCTGTAGTCCATAGGGGACGACAGCTTGGCTTTCTGAAAATGATTCGAGTCGGTCCGGGCGTAGCACCGTCGAGAGACGAGGCCATCTCCTTCCTGTACAACAGATTCTAGGCTGGGAGGGTATCGTGATCGCATGAGTGGCTTGGATGTTTCCAGTATAGTAAGCCCGTACTCAGACTCGTAGAGAGGTTTACGAGAAGGAAATGTTGGTGTCGGGGAGGTCATCAAGCGACGTCGTTTCCGACTACTCGGGTCGATCTCCTCGTCATGTCGCTCATAGTGAACGGGATGCGTGTGTGAGGGAGACCATTGACGTTGGGGTCTGGTCGCTCTTGCCTGCTTCCTCGGGATACTTAAGAGCGTCTCATGGATCACCGGAATCTCGGCTGGAATGTGAAGTTTGTGCTGGTAATAGATAAGACGCTCTGTGGGATCGTCGCGCACTCGGCGCACTGCTGGCGTGGAGAGCGGCGCTGTCGAAACGATGGCAGGTGTACTGACAGCGACAAGTGCGACTCCGAACTCTGGGCAGATCTCTGCACGATGCATCTCCCTCGAGATGGCGGGGATGTTAGTCTTGTTGGGTATACTCCGTGCAGCAGACAGAGGCGTACGGTGATACCAGTCGAGACCGGAAGGAGAGACACATCGTGCTCGGTTGTCGGCTCCCAAGATGCTGCGAGGGGACCTGGCTGCAATCGATTCGTAGATCCTCGGGGGTCTCCCTCCTTCTGCTGTTTCTGTCCTCTTGTGATTTTTCATCGTCTCTTTCTCGACTGGAGGCGGCAAATTCCGAAGCTCTACGTTGCTACTGCTGCACTTTAGGAGCGACGCGATCTTGGGCAACACGGGGTAGTGGTCAAGATCGGTAGCTCTTCTAAATCTGGATACGGAATCTGCTCGCAGGTGATCGTTCGTCGCCGACCACTGCGGCGCAGGTCGTGTCGTAGCAAAGTCGATTAGGGCTGGCGGTGGGAAGCGCAGCGTGGGATGGAGCTGGTCGTGGCGCAGCGTGGGTGTCGCCATATGCACTGAGTGAGCCGAGGCAACTTGCAGAATGAAAAAGAAGTTCAGGACGAAGCTTGCGAGGGGATGGGTCGAATGAGAACGAATTCTATTTCCAGATCTTGCGGCCAGAACGTTTTTGGTGCTGAACACGAACATCACGGCCGTTTGTTTTGGTTAGGCGTTGCCCTTATGAGTGAGCGTTGAAGGAAACATTCAACAAAACGGGTCTGTCGGAAATGAATTCATCTCTGAGCCACCGCAAAATTGACAATAATCCCAGTAGTTTCGTTTCCTTTCTGCGAACGGGTCGTTCTTGCCGGAAAAACGGCTTTGGGTGCAGGTTGCGCAATTCTATTTGCAAAACGGCAATGAAAAAACGGCGGCTAAATAGTGGCGACAGTCTTGACAGGATTGCAATGCAATGTGCATCTCACCCAAAACATCTTTACCAGTAATTAGAATCTGAATCGATTTGCCACGCCCAATGCTCCATCACTTTATGGTGTACTTCAGGGAATGGAATGAAGTTGACATGACATACGTGAACTTGGGGGACAGGACTAGCAGTAGAGAGTGCGTTTTTTGCTGTGTTCTGCAGAAGTAGTAACAGAGGACCTTGCTTCTTAATTTACTACTACAGTAGTAATGTTAAACATGCCGGGGAAAAGAATTCATATTTCCAAATGGAGAGCCCGACTTGCTAAAATTTCACAAAATCGTCATCATCGTACTTGCATTTGCAAGGCTTGTATTTCCATTAAGATGCTACTACAGTAGCCACATCGACCACCTTACCAGTCCACAGATTGGAATCGCTCCAATGACGCCTGGGCTTCTCCGAGGTCTTTCTGCACCTTAATACGTTTGTAGAAGATCGGGCAATCGCGACTGGAGCACAAGACATCTTGGTGCAGGCTGCCCTGACAGTTCTGGCACTGGGTCCACAGCCGCGCAAACATGTGCTCCAGCTCGTTGACCGACAGGAGTTGGCGCGAGTAAACCTCCGCCTCGCGCTCAACGCAACTGCGGCAAAGAGCGCCCTTCCCATTCAGCGGGGCCTTGCAGCCCAGACACTTGAGTTTCTTGACTGCGAAATTCATCATGCCACCGCTGTTCTGCTTTAGCACAGGCTTGGAACGTTTGAGGGTGTGGGCACCGTTGAGGAGATCGGACTTGACCTTGCTCAAACCGATAATGGGCTCAAAGATACGCTCGAGCGGGTTCTGCAGCTGCTGCTTCATGTAGTAGTCGCAATCGATGGGGATATTGTTCTCCAGTGCATACACTGGGTCCTCAGCCTTCTCATACAGCGGAGTGGCTTTACCCTTGTCGATAATCACGTAAGCGATACGCTCACCCAGTGCTGGAGCCGACCCTGGGTCACGCTTGCGCATACGTTCCGCTAACTCCGTGTGAGCTTGCTTCACCTTATAGTCATCCTGATCCACCGTCTTTTTTAAGCCTTTTGTGATCACCAACAGCGAGATATCAATGCGGTTCTGCAGGAGATCCGAGATAATATTCTTCGTGTATGAGATGGCACTTGGTACGTCACGATTGATGAGGATCTTGCGCAGCACAGTGTCCACCATACGTCGCACCAGCAAGCAGTTATCACGACGCACAGTCTCCAGACCCTTTGAGTCCAGCTTGTCGTACGTCTCAGGCTTCGTCCAGAGCAAACCAGCGTATCGCTTCTTGTTCATCAGCAGGTATGGGAAGTATACCTTTTCGAATTCAAGCTTGATTGGGTTGGGGAAAATGTCAGACACACGCTTGGCAGCCTCTTCAGCAAGCGGCATGGCTTCCTCCACTGTGTCGACGCCGAACTTGATCATGACGGAGTCCGTATCCCCGTACACCACTTGAGCGTCCGCCTTGTAGCCATTTGCAATTGTATACTCACGCTCAACTTCTTCTCGCGTTCGGAACAGCAGCTGACGACCATAAGCGGTCGTACTGGACGCGATGGGGATACACGGCATCTGGCCAACTATTGCGCCTGTAAAACCGTAGACAGAGTTGGCACTGACCTTCAGTGCAAGTTGTCGACCATTCTGCACGGCTATTTCCATCGGGTCCGTGGCGGCATTCATGTCTCGCTTTGCCTGCTTACGAGCTGCCAGCACTTCCTCCAAAATCAGCGGTAGGATTCCCTTCTTCTTCTTGCTAGTCACGAAGATGTCACCTGATGGGGATTTCTCATAGTCGCCCGGAGCCAGTTTGTCCACATCTCCAGGCGCTACGAGTGTTGAGTAACACAAGTTGAAAGCCTGCATGATCGACGGATACAGCGAGGCAAAATCTAGCGTCGCGATAGGCACCGAGTAGAAGGCCTTCTTAGGCTCAATAACTGTAGCACCTTCGTATCCAACATCTTCATTGTTCTGCGACCGAGGAAGCGTCGGCACAACAAGGGACGCGTCCTTGCACTTGCGTAGAAGCATTGAAAACACCTTGATCTGCTGACCTCGCTCAATTAGAAAGTCAATCGGAACGCCAGATACTCGAGCCATTTCGATGAAGTTGACGAGGTACGAAAGCTTGTCCAGCAGTCGCAACGGCAGGTACGCATCCTTCAGACAATACACTGCGAGACGGTGACGATCGTCATCTGTTCCTCGCTGCAAGTCGCTGATGATTCCGTGAGGCACGTCTTCTTTTTGTTGGCCAAGGAACGCGGCACTCACGGCATTCAGCGAGTACGAGCTCAAGTTCTGACTGCGACGCATGATCGGCAGCAGATCGAACATGCAGCGTCCGTGGATCGTCGTCTTGACGTTCTCACTCTTGCCATATTGCGCTGAGCTGAAGGTTTTCTTCTCCATATACGCCGCTCTGTCATGCAGGTGAAAATCGTCAGTTTTACCTTAAAAAGCCTTTTATAACAGGTTCAGTAGTACGCACGAGTTCGCCAAACGGCCCAGGAGATTGTAGTTCTGCAGCTTGAGCGCTTTGCCTCGGTTGAGCACGTAAGGGATGTCGAAATTAGCGATATTGTAGCCGGTGATGATATCAGGGTCCACTTCCTGCACGAAGCGAGCCCAACTCTCCAGCATATCTCCTTCCTTCTCAAACTCCATCACGTGAGCACCCACGATAGGCTTACAGGTGTCCAGCACGAACACATTGCGGATAATTGGCGTATGAGAGCCCTGCTCCTGCACAACATTGGCGATCTGGATTACTGGGTCCTGCTCCGCCTCTGGGAAGTGGCCCTTCCGGCCCATACACTCGATATCAAAGCTCAAGATCCTGAATGGCGCCACTTTTCCCCATTTCCCCTCGGGTGCGTGGCTCACAAGGTTGTCGTACGTGATGTCGATTTCCAACTGACACAGCGACTTCTTCTGTGCTGCAGAGCGCACGGAATATGTTCCTGTAGGGGCTTCCACCCAGTTGCATCCTCTGATCTCTTCGTCGATCATAAAGCGGAGAATAAATGGCACATTGCTCTCGTATGTCTGGTAGTTGCGGAAGTCACAGCCGGGAAGAGTAAGTCCTCCTTCCAGTGCGCTCCTCAGTTTGGGGACGTAGCTGGGCATACTCAAAAAGATCTTGAAGAGCGTCGTCCTGCGGTCAAATTGGTAGCCATAGATGGACATCTTGTCTCTTACGACCTGGACGCCCACGACGCGAGCATTGCTGCTGCTGTCTCGGTCCCGCTGGCTCACCGCTGCGTCTAGCGCCGCCCGCACTTCACCACACTTGCTCTCGTCGAAGTTATCAGGACAGACAGCGTAGAAATACGGAAGAACACCATGTACGTGCATGAGGACGCTGTGGCCCTCCATAGTGACACCATAAAGGCGGATAATAGCTGCGTTCTGGCTGCTGTCGTCTGAGGCTTTGAGTCCAGGCACAGGCGCCCCTTTCTTAGGGTTCATCTTTAGGGGAGGGCCGTCGTACATGTCGATGTCAATCCACTGGAAAGACACAGAATCTGCACTCGGGTCTATCGGCGCCAAGGACTTGCGGGGCCACGAGCTCGCCTTCGTGGAGATAGGAGCCATGTTCTCCAGATCATCTGCGAACGTCGTGGGATCAGCCTTGGCGCCATGAACACTCAGTCGCGGCTTCTTGGGCTCCACAGAGCTATTGGTGGTCGCAGAGGGTGGAGACTCGCGCTTTAGGCCAGCCATGATCCGGTGGCGGCTGAATCGAGTGTGCACTTCCCGCCAAAATTAAAACAGTACTTATATGTTAAGAAAAATAGTTGGCGTGTGGAACACAAAATAACTTACGGTCCGTAATATATCGCAACCAGGTTTTATGAATGATTGTTACAACGTTCAGCCCATGCCGCACGACGAGCGCCGTGAGAAGGTGGCGCGTCGCGCTTCAAACTTGTCTGAGTACGATCTCTCGGCGCTTCTGGACTCCGACCACGTGCGCTACGTGCAGTCCCGCCGCGAACTTTTCTGCAGCGCCTTCTACCCGCTGTCGGACGGCGAGATCCGCGCGCTGGAAGCGAACGGCAACTCCGGTTCGTAGCTCTTGTTCATTTAGTATGGTTGGTCGATTCTGATTTCCTGCTTTGCCTCGTCTTACAGCTAAGAACTGGCAGAATGTGTGCAAAACTGACCCAAACGCTCCGCTGGAGACGTCGTGCATTCGCCAGTGCTCGTTCCATGGGAAAGTGGCGCTCGGTCGCTTCTCGGCCTCGTTTAGCCACGACGTAGACGGTATCCCGTTCCCGTGCGGCGTCTATAACTCAGCACTCAGCAACGTGGTGGTATTGGATGACGCGCTAGTGAGGGACACTCTGGTTCTTCGAAACGTACTCGTCGACTCTCGGGCATTGATCATAAAATGTGGCAGCGTCGCGGGTCCCGAGGACGGCACAGTTTCTGCCAATGGCAACTTACTCCACGTCGGAGTTGAAATTGGCGGTCGCGACCTCCGTGTAGTTGCAGATCTCCCCTTTTCTCTGGGAGCAGCAGTTGCCACAACAAGAGGAGATCGCGACTTCTTGAAGACATACGACGCCTTCGTGGACAACTATGTGGCAGCAGTGAAAGCTCCAATGGCCATTGTGGCCAAGTACTCGCGGGTACGTGGGTGTCCCCGTGTTCAAGGGACTTTTGTGGGTGGATATGCCGTCCTGGAGGACAGCGATGTCACCAATTCGACCATCTTATCGACGAAAGAGGAGCCATCTGTCGTCAGAATCAAGAGCATCGTCCATGACTCGATCGTACACTGGAACTCGACTGTCGAGTCGCTCAGTGTGGTTGAAGGTTCCTTCTTGTGTGATACGTCGCACGTGGAGCGTCATGGAATTGTCGTGAGCTCCGTGATTGGACCCAACACTTGTGTCGCTGAAGGAGAAGTGACGTCCAGTTTTGTGGGTCCATTTGTGGGGTTCCATCACCAGGCACTTTTGATTGCCTCGATCTGGCCACAGGGCAAAGGAAACATCGGCTATGGAGCGAATGTCGGCAGCAATCACACTCTGAAGGCCCCCGACCAGGAACTCTTTCACGGTGAAGGTGTATTCTTTGGACTGGGGTGCAACGTCAAGTTCCCCAGTAACTTCGTCAAGGCGCCGTATTCCGTGGTCGCAACTGCGGTCAATACGCTGCCGCAGTTGGTGACGATGCCTTTCGCTCTGATCAACACGCCAGGTCACACCATCTTGTCGCTTTCTCCAGCGATCAATGAGATTACTCCGGGGTGTGTTGACTCGCTAATGTTGTGGGTCAATAACCTCGACTAACGATGCTGTTATACGCCAGGTGGGTGCTCTCTAGCAGTGTGTTCACTGTTCTTCGGAACGAGCACAAGTTTCGCTCGCGCAATAAATCCAAGCGCACGTACATCGAGGCAGCCATTTTCCGCCCAGAGATCATCCAGTACATGAAAGGTGGGCTGCGATGCCTTTCATACTTTACCGACCTAATTCGATTATTTCTATTTAGATGCGCGTGCAGAGCTTAAAGCTGCAGAAGGCAAGGCGAAGATGAACCTCCCGAGCGGTGAAGCTGTGTACACTGACAAACAAGTGCGAGGTTTGGGAAAGAATTACATGCGTGAATCATCCCGTCGATCGGGGATCTCGGCGTACACCTTCTTCATCAAGCTTTACGCTCTCGATGAGCTGCTGAAACTTGTCGAGAGTGGCTACGTTGCTGTTGACGGTACTATTGGGTCCGTGGACAGGTAAGATCATCATGCTCCAGAAAAGGTGTCGATCTGTTGGATCATTAATCAGCTTTTCGCCATTTGCGCTGCAGTTCTCGCTATGAGCTGGCAACGTTGGCGGAGGAGTTTGACGCAAAGAAGGGTATTCGTGAATGTCTCAGTGATCTCGTCTTGATGAGGGCTGACGTCGCAAAGAAGGCAGCGGACGGCAAGGCACGCGACGATGTGCGTGGCCAACGGATCATCCCCGATTACTCGGATGTGCACAAGCCGGCGGACAATGAAGCTGTGGTTCTTCGAGCTCAAAGGTTGGACTGGTGTTTTGTAGTCGTCAACGCTCGTAGCCTGACATATGCGTTGTATTCTGTTGTCAACAGGTCTGCAAGCAAAATTAAACAGCGTGTGGCTGCCTTCGTAGCGCGTGTGTGATTTAGCTGAGCGATAATTAATATATACGCTGGCTCTACTGATGAGACGAACAGCCATCGTCTATTCGAGACACACCTCAGGTTGGTTGCGGATCGGAAAGGCTGAAGCAGCGCAGGAAGAACAAAGGTGTTGTCCTGTGTATAGAGTTGCTTCGCCAGGCAGACAAGAGACGCAGTGGCCACGCTGATGGTTGGATGTCCATCCAAGTGGGCAGAGTTCGCAAGTGGACGACCTACGAGCCACAGGTTAGTATTTCTAATCTCACTCACCTGTTTTCAAAATATATGCGTTGATCACAGCAGAACGTACCCTTCCGAGCGAGAAATTGTGCCTGGAGGACAACTCTGACACTCACTAGCTTGTCTTAGCGAGAACGTGCCCACTGGACACACATATTTCTTCCCGTTTCGACACGCGTAGCCGCTCGGGCAGATTTTACAGGTAAATGAAGGCGTTGAGTACGTTCCTGGGTCACAAAGTCGTGCCAGTCCGTCGGTGCAAATCCAGCCATCCCGACAGGCCTCGCAAGAAGCTGCTTTTCCGAAGGAAAACGTGCCATCCGGACACTGTCGTTTGATCCCAGCAGTGCAGTATGAACCCGCAGCGCAACGTATGCAAGCTCTACCCTCGTCGTTCGAGTCAGAGAGAGAGTCCTGATAGAAGCCACGAGGACACTTGCAGGCGAAGTCGGGGTCAGGGAGCAGTCCAAGTGCCGCCCATTCGACAACTTCTCCAGGAGCCGACGTGTTGCATTTTAGAGCAACAATCAGACTGCTCAGCTCCCAGGGAATAATGATCTGCGAGAAGCCATAGTTCCACTCACCTGGGACGACTCGGGAGGCGAACGGAACTTTGTTGTAGACCTCTAGACTCGTGTTGGTACCAGTCATAGTGAGCAGGATTTCACAGGCCGTCTTGCTATCAAAAGACTTCCAGTATCCACGAGAGATCAACGACAACCCAGCAGCAAATAACGAGCCCGGGTACGTTCTCACTAAGCTAAACTGCGTCGATACTGAGTCGCAGACTGACAGAACAGTGCTGGTTGATTTACGCAGTAGCGAAGTGTCTTCGCGTATCGCCAGTTGCGCAGAAGTCTTCCAGAGACGTTTGATGTCGAATAAGCTTGCGAGATGCCACGCATCAGCCCATCCACTCAGCGGGAGCGAGTCAACTGGAGCTGTCTGTGTTGGTGGGAAGCAAGCGTGTCCAGGTTCGTTTACTGAAACGATTAGCAACGGCCCACCCGGTACACCAATCGTGACAGCCTGGAGTTGTGCCGTTGGTGGAAAAGGCTCCATAGTAACGCGAATGACGGGGAGGGAGTTCGAGCCACTGGAGAATCCTATCACTTGGGCAGAAGATGCCAGTTTAGCTGAGTCGTTGAGGAGGTTCACGCTCGAGGGTAGAGCACTATCCTTCTGTTCAAATGCTTGGCGAAGTGTCACAGGAATGGCTGGTGATGTACCGAACGCCACACTCTTGATCACGTCGCTGCCATTGGAGAAAGTAACTTGTGTCTGAGATAGTATAAATGCAAAGACACTCTGGGAACGCAACTGGTCCAGCAATGTAGACGGAAGAGTGACGTATCCGTCGCCAACAAGAGCGTCGCCTGCAATGATAAGCAGATGTCGACGGTCAGTTGAAGGCCACGATTGATAACTTGCCGCTAAGCCTGCTGCTACATAGTCCCAATCTACTGGCGCATTTCCGACGCTTGATGCAGCGAGTGCTTGTACAGCGTCGAAGAAGTCCACAAGATCAGAGTAAAACGCTGCAGTTGGCTTGGCAGTGCCATCTACGAGACCCAGTCGAACGCCATCGGGTATAGTTCGGTAGACAATCTGCAGCTGAGCGACGATGGCGGGGAGCAAGTTGATGAAAGAAGGCACATAAGAAGCGGAAAAATCGATTGCTATCAGCAGATTCATTGGGAGGTCTCGTAGTGACACTCCCGTAGTCTGAGGAGATAGCGTTACCTGTGTCGATACCAGACGATCCGACACCACTGCAGCTATCGCTGTGCCATTGATCTGTCGTGAATACGTTGAGGTTACAGCTCTCCCGGTCACTCCACCCGACACACCGTTTATGTCGTCAAGGTATACAGTCAAGACACGGTCCAAATCGGACGATACGGCGCTAATAGCTCCTCCAGTGACGTCTTTCAACGACAAAGTAAAAAATCGACAGCCACTTCTTGGTGAGAGTTGCGTTGTGGATATCTGGATGATCTTTTGAGATTCGCCCGAAGAAAAATCGAGTATTAAAGGCAGCGACGACGGCCTAGCAGAGAAATCGCTCGAGCTCCAGGTGATCATGGCCTGCAGTCGAGAATTGAGGGTCCCAGATCGAGCCACTTTCACTTGGATGTCGCTTGGTGCTGATGCTGACAACGCGTTAATCAGCTGAAATGGCGCATCAGGGAAGAACAGAACTGCTGCAGCTCCTGTCATGGCAGTATTGTCGACAGGCAAACTACAGTCCCCACCCACCCAGCCAGAGGTACAGGCGCACCCTCCATAGACGCAATCTCCCTTCCCAGAGCACAAGAGACCATTGCGACCAGTGACACAACCGGGTAACGATGTCTGAGATATGCCGCAGGAGATGCAGCTCCTCCATCCCTCCATGGAATAACTTCTGTCCCCACAGACAGAGCAGCCAGTGGCTCCAAGTCCGCTATAACTCATCGACGGACAGGAAGTACAGCCTAACGAAGTGTCTAAAGAACTAGACATTACTCCGCCGGGGTAGTAACTGCCAGGAGTACAAGGTGAGCAGAAGCCCCTCGGCTCGGGATACGTCCCAGTACCGCAAGTCTGACAGGCTACTCCATTGAAAAATGATCCAGCGGCGCAAAGTTGACAGTCGCTCGAGTTCGTAACTCCCGTGCCGCTTGTGAACATTCCAGTTGGGCAAATTTGACACTGCGTAGAGCCAGAATCTGACGTGTATGACCCTTTTGGACATGCAAGACATGCTCCATTGGTAGCGGTTGAGGTGTAGTACCCTTTACTACACAGCTGACACATACTTCCCGTCCAGGACGAGCCAGGAGAACAAATTTTACATAAGATTTGTCCACTGGAAGTTGTGAACGCGTACGAGGGACACACGTGACAATCTGAAGCTGAAGCCCCAACCGCCGAGCTGTACGTATTGACCGAACAGGCCGAACAGGCGACGTCACCAGTCTTGCTGAAATATCCTCTTGGGCAGGAGAAACACGCAGTCGATCCTGTACTTGGGGCGTACGTGCCAGCAGCACAATCAGTGCAACCTCCAGCTCCAACGCCACTCCATTTGCCTCGAGCGCACACTGAACACGTCGACGCGTTGGCACTCGAAAATGTCCCAGCCGCACAACTGGAGCAAGACATCGACCCGGGGGATACTGCGAAGGTGCCAGCTATACAAGAATTACACGCAGCGCTTGACACGGCACCGATAGCTTGAGAAAAGGTCCCTGAAGGACACGAAGTGCATGGAGAATCGCTGTCTTTACCGATTTCAGTACTGAAGGTTCCAGGTGGGCATGTCGTGCACTCTGACGACCCCGCAGACGAAAAGGTTCCTGGTGGACACAGAAGACACTTACGGGAACCGCTTTCCAGATAGGAACCAGCAGGACACGCGATACAGACATACTTGGACGTGGCAATACAGAAGGTGATCTTGAGACCCGCCGCACAAAACGGAGCACCGTAATAAGCAGCTTGCATCCTCTTCTTGACGACAGCATAGCGATCTCTACCCCCGAAGAGAAACAACCGCGCAGCTGTCGAGAAGAAGGAGAGTGTATGGCCTCGGCGTGGAGGAGTGTAGTCTTCAGAGAAGGAAAGTCGAATCCACTGCGTGGCATTGACGTTGAGCTCCCATGTATCGCTAAGGAAATCGCTTGGAAACGTGTAGGAACCTCCAGCGAGAGCGAGTTTGCCTTCGTCTACGAAAGAGATACTGGCCCCGTATCGAGCACCAGGTGTAGTTCCGATCTCTGTCAGTAGCTCCCATGTATAGTTCATTCTCTCCACTGGTACCGACACGTGGGGTACCGAAGGACACAACCTCCACAGTTCGTTGAAAATGACTCCTTCGATCGCACTTTTCCCCCCGTGGAGGATGACACACTTGAGTTTCAAGGACGTGAAGATTTTCGACGATGTCATGGCTGCATGATACGCTCGAGCAGTTGGAACTGCGCCATTATCTGTCAAAGGCCCAGCTTTTAGCATCCTCCAGACGAGTTTCGGTCCTCGGTTTGTGCACGCTGCTGAAGAGGAAGAACCTTTTAAAATGAAGGCCAAATGCAGTCCACTTAGCTCTACGTAGGCTTCTGATAGCCCTCCAAAGACTAGAGCACCAATCATTGTACTGTTTTCGAACACTTTGGTGAAGGAATGACCGATACGAGGCGAAGGAGTCGCTGCGACGGTAGTGGCGTCTGTGGCAGTGACCAATTCGTCCCAAACCACGTTAGTGGAGCTGGAATCGAGACACCCTCGCCACGTATCATTGGCAAAATCTCGACTTCGCCCACCGAAGACAAACACAGCTCCGTCCTGGTCAATGAACGAAGCGTGTTCAGCTCGACTCGCTGGGGACGTGAACACAGTCTCAATCGAAGACGGTTGATACGCTGCAGACACGGCTGAGAGGATTTGGTCCTGCGGCTTGAGGAACATATTTGACGCTGTGTTGTAGACTAATACTGGGCTGTCGACCACAGGTTGAGCGGATTCGTATTCAATACCACCGAGAATCAAGAGGCGGTCAGATACAGAAGAAGTAGCGCCTAGTAGAGCTTCGCTGGAGTGAGAAATTCTCGTGTAGGCGACGTCGCCATCAAATAACTTCCAATTTAACGTCACCGATGCATTCTGAGCCTCGTCCGCGATAGAGCAATTAACCTCCGACACCACAAAAGACTGCGCGGGTGTGAAACTAGAGAGAAGAAGCCGCACGATCCAGGTAAATAATAGGAACCCCATCAAGATCGAGCGACCGTTAGATTAGATCCGACCCGTGGCGTCAGTATCAACAGTTTTGTGTTCATGGTCGACGATCGAGTCGAAGAAGAGAAAGAGGAGGAAGAGATGGATCTGCATGATCCAGAAGCTGTTCACGCTTGGGTTCATCAGTTAAGGCAGACGATCGTAGAATTAGATGACGCCGCCCAAGCATTTAAGTTGCTGGCAGAGAAACAGGCAGCCGAAATAAATGCCAAGGAGATTTTACTAGCTCGGAAGACGGAATATGTCGATGAACTACTGGAGCAGATCAAGACGTTGACGGCGAAACTTGACGCTAAGACGAACGAGACTCAAACAATGGAAACAGGAATGCACAAGGCGAATTCACAGCTGGAAGAGCTTCGTGAACAGGTGAAAAAAAGGGAAGAGGATTTCGCTATGGTGTGTGCAGCATTGGATGCGAGAGAGCAGACGTTAGTTAAGAAGAATGGAGACCTTGCAGCAGCAGCTGACACGGAGAAGCAACTGAAGAAAGAAGTGGATCGACATCAAGCAATCATCCGTCGGCTGGAGAAGAATGTCGAGGAGTTGCAACCGGAGAAGGCTGATGCGTGTCTTTCGCCTCGAAGTTTTCATGAAAGTCAATTAATTCGACTACGTGACGATGCGATTGAGGCCAAGACGCGAGAAGTTTGGCTGTTGTCGGGCCAGAATGACCAATTACGAGTGCAGCTTGACGCACTGGAAGCGGCACTGGAACAACTACAGCGAAACGTCATCTCAAAGGAGAACGATCTGGTGCGACGGCAGCGGAAAATTGATCGGTTGGAGGCAGCAATTGAAGCTCTACAGGTGAGTCGCAGTCAGGCTGAAGGGCGTGAAAAGGCAATGGAGATCGCCACAACCCAGAATGAAAAGCTGCTGCAGGCCCTTGAAGCTCAAGAGCGGAATTCGGAAGGACTCAAAGCCAGACTCGACGATAGAGTACGAGAGTGTGAACAGCTTCGTAGTTCACATCATGAGCATATTGCGCGTTCGGCTGAGTACGAAGTGGAAGTACTACATCGAACCAGACAAGCGGAGAAAAAGGCGTCGGCGGTGGATGCCTTGCAAGAAAAAACTCGTCGCGAACGGAAGCTTTTGCAGGAGGAACTATCATCTTCGCATCTGAATTATCAAATGGAGATCGAGAAGTTGCAGGGCGAGCTCGTGATGCGGCGAAACAAGCAGTACGAACTCACGCTAAAGCTTCAGGAAGTCGAGGCTCGATTGCATGAGGCGGTTGACCGTCGCGAAATCGCCGAGGAGCAACTGATGGCAGCGCAATGTCGGATGCAGGAGCTAGAACGAGTCTTACAAGATTCTCTGGGGTGTAAGAAGCAGCTCGAGACGAACTTGTCTTCACAAAAAACAAGCTTTTCTGGCGATTTCGAGAGGCAAAGCAGACTCCTAGCCGGAGCGAGAAATGAGATCGTAGCGCTTCAAAAGCAGCTCGAGGGGATGGAGGAAGGAATGGCCAAGAGACTAGCAGTAGAGAAGCAGCATGAACTGAAATATCGAGAGACCAAGCAATTGCTTAGTGCGCAAGAAGCTCTCACGCTGGAACAGAAGGAGCGCATTCATCGATTAGTTAACGAAGTCAATCGCGAGTCGCAAACTCGAGCGGAACTGGAACTGGAAAGGACATTGCTCAAGAATCAACTTGAATCCGTACGGCGACAGTGTGAGGGTAACGTTCGTGAATGCCTCGAGCAAAAGAAACAAATTCAAGACAAAACACAGAAACTTGTGGAGAAACTCACAGAGCTGACGACGGAATTTCACGCAGTGCGAACTGCTAAGTCGAAGCTCGTGTACAAATATGCAGACACATTCTGTAGAGCAACATCGACTTCTCTTTCGAACGGTGTAGTGTGGCCTTCTTCCGACTGCTTAGAGCTGCGCGAGTGCTGGCTTGTAGATGACGATTTGCGACCAATTTTAAGACTGTTGGATAGTGAAGGTATGGGAAGACTGAAACGCGTCGACATGCGTTACAACCGCCTTACAAGTGAGGGAATGGGTCGATTACTTGTATTTTTAAAGAAGTTGGTGGCTGGAATCGTCAGCGCTGAGTCCAACGCGAGCAACATTCACGAGATTGATCTTCGCCACAACTATATTTCGCTCGATGGAATTCGTGTTGTGGCTAAAGGAATAGAGACGCTGATCCCCAGTAAGAACATCAGCACTGGTTTGAATAGCCTTAGAAGTGTTACTGTCACCGATGAGGGAAGAGTTGAAGTTTTTGCAGGTGCTGCGGCTCGCTCTGTTAGTACCAATTACGCTGTGCAAGACACCGTGTCTCCGGTCCCTATCGTGGTGGTCGATATTTCAAAAAATGTAGACGCAGAGTGGCTGGTTGCTGAATCCCGGCGATTTCAGGCACAGTATCGGCGTTGCGGTAAAGACTTGGAAGGGTTTAACAATCGAAGTAACGGTAGTGCTGTTCAGCTCCTTAAAGATGCGCTACTCTCGGGTCGTGATAAGAGTCTCGAAGAGATTTACGGCTTGGACTTGGTTACAGCGTTCATGGGTGACGACAAACGTGAAGGTGGAAATAGTTTAAAAAGTAGCGCCATTAAACTCAAACGCACGAGTTTCGATAACCCTGCACGCTCGCCGCGAAGCATCTTGTCGCCAATTTCAATCCCTCAAGGGAACGGAGTATCTTTTCGAAAACGACTCGGAAGCGCGGACGTTTGCAACTCAATGGATCAATTACCCGCTGCTGAAACTCACACGCGAGATAGCAGTACGCCAATGCGTTTGTCGTCATCTCTATCTCTTCCAAGGTTATCCGGTTGGAGAAAGGATAAATAGAATATTTTTAAGATAACGATGCAAGCCTCGAGTTAGTATTGGCAAACGTAAAGCTGACATCGGTGCACGCTTGTCGTGACAATCCCAAGGATATCATTCGAACGAGTCACCCACTGGGTGACCCAGGTCTTTACCGTAGAAACCGAATCAGTGAATAGGGCCAAACACTGACCCCAAGGCTCAGTACTATTAATAAAACTGACTCCATACCATGATCCAGCGACCTTCATCCCTCATTGCGATGATGCTCATCATCAAGGGAAAAACTGTGGAGCTCGAGCTCGAGGTACCCAAATTTTAGAAATAGGGCTTTATGATGTACCCAAAAAATGATGGGGGTGGATTTTTAATGATATTTTTGGCTGTTTTCTATGTCGTGTCATTTCGAATTCTTTCTATGACAATTTGGCTTTTTTGTAGAATAGAGGAGTCAGTGTCTCCTCGAAGAGTGAGAGGCACATCTGGGGTGACGGAAGCCGTTCAAGTAGTACGGTGGGAACCCCGTGGACGCGTGCACCGCGTTGTTGAGCGCAAACCCAACAACTGGAAGCTGCGTCGACCACGTACGTGGTGCTGCCGCGCACACACTGCGCAGAGTGTCCTCGAGCACTCGATTGACGCGCTCTTCCTGGCCGTCTGTCTGCGGACGGTCCGCAGTGGACATCTGCAGACGAGCTCCCAGTAAAGGAAACAGCGTTTTCCAAAACGCAGCAGTGAACCGCGGGTCTCGGTCCGAGACAATCGTCTCCCGGAGACCGTGATAGCGGAACACGCCATCGACGAACAAACCGCAAGGTTTGTTCGCCCGTAACAGTGACGGGAATCGGAGCAAGATGTACCATCTTGCTCAGCCGACACACGAACACCTAAATTCCGGTGTTGCCGTGTCCGTCGGCGGGAAGCCCAAAGATGAAGTCAAGACTCATCGACTTCCAACAGTCAGCCGGTACGGGCAGGCTCTGTAGTTGAGCCGAAGTATGCCCTGCGGGTTTGACCCGCTGACATGTTTCGCATGCCTTAACGTACCGGGCGACCCACTTGTACATGTGGGTCCACCAGAAGGACTGCGAAACCGACAGAAAGGTCTTCTCGCGGCCCAAGTGGCCGCTGGAGGGCGCGTCGTGCGCCGCCGCGAGGATATCGAACTTCATATCCTCGTCGTTGGGTACGACCACCCGTGGAGGATCATTGGGCTCCACCCGGTAATCGAGGAGGCCATCCTTCAACTCATATCGGTGGAGCCGTGAGCGCTGTCACGACGAGAGCCAGTCGGACTTCGCGCTCGTTCCTATGTTTGGACAACGTGCTCTTCTTCTTATCGTATCTAAATCAACTGCACAACTTCGGAGAGCAGTGGCTGGATGGCATTGAGGCCTGGTGTTACGTTCAGGCGGCGAATGACTTCAGCGAGGCCAAGTTCAACCGACAGAGTGCGAGCAGCTTCAAAGTTGTGCAGCAAGCGGCCAAGGCCGACGATAATTCCTTCGATGGTTTGTTGCTGTAGAGCAGAAGTAGGTTGGAGCCTTGAGATTCGATCGAGCGTCTCCACAGCGCCACAGACGATGGTAGCCGTGAGGAACTTGACGATAGGCGCGACAGCCTCATCGTTCCGGTACGCCATGCGTATCCGATCATATAGATCCGTTGTCACCCGTGTGCTGTGGGCCAACTCGTAGTCAGGACGCCGAGAGAGGGCGTCCGCGAGCACGTTGAGCTTGCTCGGCTTGTACTTGACGCGGAAACGGTACTCCGCGAAGAAGGTCAGCCACCTCGCCATCCTTTGGGAGAGGCGAGGCGAATTGGTCGCC
>NW_003303599.1:70078-72896 GCF_000142945.1 Phytophthora infestans T30-4
AGCGCACTGTACAGTACGCTCCCGGCCATGTTGTTCAACAACACATCCTTTCGTGGGATCGGTGTTTGGGCCGGCACCGTTGCGTTGTTCAGCTTGTTATAAGCGTGAACCAGACGCCACTTTCCGTTCGGCTTACGAACGCAGAAAGTCGGCGTCGAGTGCGGGGATTTCGACTCCCGCACCATGCCTGCCTTCGCTTTCGCGGCGAAGAAGGCATCAATGACCTCGCACTGTTCGCGCGGGAGAGGCCATTGCCTCGTGACACAATACTTTGTGCCGGGCACGAGATCAATCTCGTGCCGTACGCCTCGATCCGGTGGGAGTTGGGTCGGTGGGTGTTTGTTCACCACGTCCGCATACTCCGTCACCAAAGGATACACCGGATCCTTGGGGTTCTTGAGAATCTCAGAACCCAAGCGCGCCTGACGCTGCTTGTTCATGTCTTCCAGGACGTTCTCGTCCAATACAGAGGAGGAGTTCAGCTCCTCCTGAGTGGTCTCAGGTCTCATGAGTACCATCTCAGCAATCTCTCCAGCCTTGAGGTTGGCCAGGAAAGACTCAGCCGTCATTTCCTCGAGGTTCAGTATCCCTGCAACCTCTGGCAACGGCTCCAAGTGGACACCAGATGCCTTGACGGGTAAACCTGTCTCGCCATCGAAGAAGTGATAACACTCTTTCACCGGCCTTGTCGGAGGAGCCCGGGCCCTGGACTCCGAGTCGCTTGAGGCGACGTCGATCGGAACGAAGTTCGGATCCGACTTGAGGCGGCGGCGGCGTCTTTGCCGACGGCGTCTGTGACGGGGAGCTTTGCTGTCCACGTCTAGGGATGTCGTTGCTACGACATCCGAGGCACTCGTGGCCTCGTGTGGTATTGTTGTACCCACACAGGAAGCGTGTTCAACGCCTTCCTCTTCAGTTAAGGTCTGGGCGACCGCGTGTGGCACTGTGTTACCCACGCAGGAAGCGTATCCGACGTCTTCCTCTTCAGTTATGGTCTGGGCGACCGTGAGTGGAACTCTGTTACCCACACAGGAAGCGTATCCGACGTCTTCCTCTTCAGTTAAGGTCTGGGCGACCGTGTGTGGAGCTCTGTTACCCGCTTGTGGACCTAAGTTACCCACTTGGCCAGCGCCTCCTCTGGGCGCTGCCACCATCAAAGCATCTGTCGGATGCTTTGGTACCCTGGCAGCCCTTGCGGGCGCCCCGGGTCCTGACAGAGGTGGGAACATGACTCACCAATGATCTGTCGGACTTCGCAGGGCGGCTTGCACCGATTGCCTTGCCTCGCCAGTCGATCCAGGGCTCGTGCTCCTCAAGCCAGGACATGCCCAGGATCATATCGTAGGGATCCATGTCGAGAATAGTGAACGGTTCGAGGCTGTCAAAGTCTTCAAACTTGACGGCCAGATCCACTTGGACGTTGGGGACAGTGACGACCTTCCCGTCGGCCAGTCGCACTGACACCGTCCCGTTGCCCTTGCTTTCTCTCAAAGCATCGGACAACTTGTTGCTGTTACGAGCAACCGTCTGGCGGCGTGCGAAATTCTTCGACGCCCCAGAGTCAATCAAGATTCTAAAGGGATGATTGTATCCCCGTACACATCCGTGTACTACGAGCAACCCGCCGCTGCTCTTCGCCGATTCGAGAGTGCGAAGACTCTAAGGGGCTAAGTCCCCCGTGGTACGCGCCACCCGCGCACCCATCACAAAGACTTAGTTCTTCCCAGTAGGGTTCCCCGCCCCTACTGGTTCCCGGCGTTCCCCTGTCCCCGGGATCCTGGCTTCTGCCAGCGATCCTTGAGGACGGGCTTGGGGAAGGACCGTCTGCGGAGTCTTTCCGGGGGACAGTCGCGCTTGAAGTGGTCCATCTTCCCGCAGCCGAAGCAGCAGATGTCACGCTGTTCGGCGATCCCCTGTTCCATGGGAACTGGCCCGTTGGGGCTCGTTCGACCGGGAGCCGACAAGGAACTCCCAGGCCACGCTGAGACCGGCGTACGCGCCTGGCGATGGCTGTACGCTTCCTGAAGAGTCACTTGAATCGCCTCTTTAAGGGTGCTTGACTGCACCCGGAACAGCTGAGTGCGTGCGGGGCCCACTCGAATGCCGTGCATGAACACAGTCATCTTGATTTGTACGTTGAGTGGGCTTCCCGCTAGAGACGCCATGAGCTCCCGTATCTCTAGCACGCACTCGTGCAGTTCGCGCCTCCCTTGTTTACACGAGAGGAAGCGCGAGCGCTGGCGGTACTCGTAGTTCGCCGGGAGGAACGCGGCTCGGAGCTGTTCGCACAGCTGAGCCCAGGATGTGAAACATCCAGGGGATGCTGCCTCCCGCGTGTATACCCAACTCTTAGCACGGCCGCTAAGGTTGGAGAGTGCAAAAGCAACACGAAGTTGCTCGGCCGAGATCAGAGCCGCGTCCATCGCGAGCTCTACCTCTCGGACCCAGAAATGAAGATTCTCTCCTTTCTTTCCTTCATACGGCTAAACCTACAGCCGTATTGGCTTCGGGTGAGGCGGATTTGCTTCCGCCGCCGGAGCCTGCAGGATCTCCCGTACGTGCGCGATGAGCCCCTGCTCGTACGCGTCAAAAGCATTACCGTATTTCAGATCTCCTACTTCAGACACAATATTTTTGAAGTTGTATTGTTGCAAAATACACAAGATCTGTACACGTACCGACGCATCTCTATCACGTATTATTTAAACAAAACAGTTTAGTTATCAAGTTCTTCTTCGGGAACTACGAAGTTTTCTATGTCGTGACGCGTATCCACACCCTGGCAGCAGCTACGGGCACTTCTTCCAGCAACCGTCGT
>NW_003303599.1:77626-81748 GCF_000142945.1 Phytophthora infestans T30-4
CCACTCGGGCACCCTGCAGCGACACTTCGAAGCTGCGATGCGTTTGTTTCTGGCCGAACAGGGTATGAGAGCGCCCGTGCCACAAGCGCAAGTGCTCCACGAACATGGAGCACGAGATGTGGAGATGGAGTCAGTGGAGGGAGACAACTCCCATGATGAGTTCGACCCAGATGATCTGGATGGCCCATCCCCTTCATCAGCGGTGGTAGCAACGGCCGCAGCCGGGGCGGGTGGATCGTCCACGATCCAGACGGTACGGATCTCAGCCATATCGGATCTGAAAGGGTTCACGAGCAAGGATCAAGACGAGGACCAAGCGAGGACATGGATCAGCAAGGTCAAGTCGGCCCTCATGAGAGATCAAGCGTCGGATGCTGAGAAGTGTTTGACCTTTGTGGATCTGCTAGCGGGGCCAGCCAGGAATTGGTATCGGCAGCTAGGCAGATCCACCAGATACAAGTGGCCAGATTTGCTGCGCAGTTTCCAGACCCAGTACTGTGGATTGGGAGTGTCGGTGGCGCGACAATACTACCATGCTCGCCGCAGATCGGACGAATCCCCGCTGGAATATCTTCATCGGCTAAATGTGGCCGGTCTACGGGCCAAGTTGAAGATCAAGGATGGGGGATCCAAGGTACTACGGGAACATGTTGCTTATTTCATCAAGACGCTGAAGGATGTGGATCTGGCCGACAGGCTGACCCTGTTACGTCTTCAAGACGCAGATGAGCTTGAAGAAGTACTGCGGGCTGTGGATCGCGCGAAGCACCGCCAGAAGAAGACGGCGGTCGGATCCGGCAAGTATCGCCAAAAATCTTCGACGTTTACGGCTCCAGCTCGTCGTGTCCACCAAGTCACAGCGCCCGACTCAGGAACTGAGTCGGGATCCGACGGTTCGTACTCCGACCCAGAAGATTACTGCCGAGTCTGTCTCGCTGCACCCAACGATCGTACGGCGAAGACCGGAGACAACTCTCGACCGGGGGATACCGTACCCGGGGACCGTGGGATATACAGATCCCGAGATCTCATGGACGGGACGACGCAAATCAGGTGTTCGCAGTGCGGATCCCGGAAGCACACAGAATCTGGATGCTGGAAACATCTGGTCTGTGAGAAGTGTGCAAGAAAGGTCATCCCGGAGATCATTGCTTCTACGTGTGTCGCGGGTGTGGCGAGATCCACGACGTCGGCAAGTGTCCGATGGAAGAATTCTACAACCAGATCCGCCAATGGTTTGATCCAGCCAAGCACCGAGGGATGTTGCCAGAAGTGGCCGAGAAGATATTAAACTAGGACGCTCGCCGGGTTTGAATCCGGTACGAGCTGAGCGTTCTAGGTACTGCATTTATGCATTTGTGAACAAGACATCGCTAGATCCAGGTAGCAGGACCCTAGATCCAGTCGATAATACACGTGATCTACATGAAGTGTCAGCTGCCAAGGTCTCTAGTTTGCGCCAAGTGGATATGTTTTCCAGATCCGAAGTCTCTTCAACCCTGGATCTACAAAGAGGAGAGGCACGTGGTTATTTGGAGAAACGCCAACACGGTCGATGGTTTGAGCCTACCAAGGGTGAGGTCACTGCCGATCCACCTAAGGTCTGTCTGGTCACTGGATCCCGTGGATCTGAGGATGTTGGATCCATGGATCTGCTAACAGGGAAGTCCCGTAGATACTGGAAATACTATGCCTCAGGAAAGTGGTTCAGACAAGCCAAGGTAGGGGGCAAGATCAACAATGAAAAAGCAATCCTACTTCTAGATAGTGGGTGCCGAGGTGTCTATACTGGATACCGCCTTTGCTCGTAAGGTTGGGTGCCAAGTGGATGGGAGTCGGATCCAAGATTGTGTTGGGATTGGTGAAGGCGTATACCGTACAAACGGGAGAACGCGAATTAAGATCACGCTGGCAGGTTGTTTGGTGTATTGGTTTGACATTTGGGTCGGGGATCTCGCTGGTCAAGACGCCATCCTTGGGATGGATTTCATGGTGCCAGCCGGAGTGAGGTTGGATCTGGCGGATGGGACACTTTGTTTCCCTGACGAGATGCGGATCCAGCTCAGCGGACGGCGGCCGTTGTATGGAGCGAAGATGAGGATCATAAGGGCGGATAAGACCACCTGGATCGAGCCCGGGGAAACTTGGGAGCTGTCAGACCGGTTGAAGTGGGTGGAACATGAGAAACTGTGGGTCACTCGGGGCGAGAAATGGGTACCTACCGTAGTCCAAGGACCAGGTCGATCGCAATACCTCCAGGTCACGAACGTCAGCGACAAGAGACTATTACTGGACCATTATGAAGAGATCGGACGATGGTTGGCGAAGGACGGTATCCCTAGGCGACCTGGATATGTGTCAGTGGGATCCCGCCGCTACAGAGAATGGCAGAATCTGGTGTACGAGGCGACTACCGAGATCGAATCTCTCGGAGAGGTGGAGCTCCCGGCGGAGCCAACTGGCCCCTTGGTGGATCGGCCTTCATATCCAACTCCGCGAAAGATCCTGCAGAGAGATCGACGGGTTGAGATCCAAGCAATGGAGGTTGGATCCACGACGGGGGACGATCCCCAGAGTCGGCCCTTAGATAACGCAGGGTCGATGGACGAAGGATTGCAGAGGGCTAAAGCCGAACAGCCGGATCCCGCCGATCCACAAGTGGATCCAAGCTTTCCACTGGATAAAGTGCCTGGATCCCTATCGAGAGTGGCAACGCTAGTCAAACCCGAACCGTCGGGTTTAGACTCGTTAGAGGACCGGCTGGATCCGACAGGTGACTTCCCCAGTACCAGGATACCCGACCCCACGAAGACAGAAGGGATGACGGTCGAAGGAGAGTCGCGGTGCCTGGATCCAAGGGTGGATCAGACAAAGACCGAAGATGAACAAGTCTGCTACCGTGAAGGCGGGGATCTACACGCCGAGGATCTTGGAGAAGGTATGGCGGTAATCCCGGAGGTACCACTGACCACAGAGGAGGTCACGATTGATGATATCCAAGTGGATCCAGGGGCGAACGAACCCACTGAAGTGGATCGTCTGCGTCAGAAGATCTGGGAAAGCCGACATCTGCTGATCGGTAAGGGTAATGCGTTACCGCCCGCCGCCCACGGAGTCAAATGTGACATCGATGTCGGCGACGCGAAACCGATCGCTCAAAGGGTGCGGAAGGTGGCACCTCAGTTCCGAGAAAAACTGTCGGATCTGATTAAGGGCCTGCTGCAAGCCAGGATCATCAGCTTCTCAACGTCCCCGTGGGCGTCGCCGGTGGTAATCATCATCAAGAAGAACGGGGTGGATATACGTCTGTGCATTGATTACCGGCTGGTTAACAGCCTGACTCGATTGATGGTGTATCCGATGCCTCTGATCAATGAGCTGTTGGAAGATTTGGATAAAGCACTCTGGTACTGTTCTCTAGACATGGTCAGTGGTTTCTGGGTGGTTACTATGACGGATCGAGCTCGCGCAATATCCGCATTCATCACACCGTTTGGCCTGTTCGAGTGGACCCGGATGCCGTTTGGATTGAAGAACGCACCCCAGATCTACCAACGCCTCATCGATGACGCCCTCTATGGGTTCACCCGAATACCGGAGCCCGAAACGGGTGGATCCGGGGAAGGTGACGCAGAAGTGGATCCATTCGAAGCGGGGGAGCCAGGGGATCCTGGGACCCCGTCTGTGTTAGGACGCAGATCTTACATCGACGACATTCTGATCCCGGCGGAATCGTGGGATCAGTTGTGCGAAAGAGTGACATCCCTACTGGAGGCGTGTACTAAGTGGAATCTCTCTATCAGTGTGGTTAAGAGCTATTGGGGGATGCCGCCAAGTTGGTATTACTCTGGGCCATTCGTAGTTTCCCAAGAAGGGATTTGGGAGGCGAATCCCTAAGGACCTGTCCTCCATTAGCCGAACTGGTCCTTCCCCACAGTCCTTTAAGAGACGAAGCCATTTCCTTCTGGTCAGTTGGAACTAATCTACAGTTGCGGTTTCATATCAATATATAACCCTTTGTTTTGGGCCCGACGGTGTTTGTAATCTCATCTCATTTTTTTTCTTTTTTTTTTTATCCTTTTTTTTTTTTTCTTTTTTTTCTTTTTTTTTTCTTCTTCTTTA
>NW_003303599.1:98392-114103 GCF_000142945.1 Phytophthora infestans T30-4
TCGCCAAGGCTTCCAATTAGGATTCGTGGGATTTGGGCAACGGAGATTGGGGATCCTACCAAATTTGGGCTTGACGGGAAAGGAATCCCGGAAACCCAAGCTTCCTTTATCCCCCGCGTCGGGGGAAGATGCAAGGAAGGATGGATCCAACAAAAATATCCCACGTCACACCAACCGTCCTGGATTGCTAACCACGAGGATCACAAGGACTCTTTTCCAAGCTCAGCCCGCATGGCTACGTCGGTTACCCACGCTGCTTGTTGAAGTTGGACAACCAAGTCGAGCCCTGCAGTTGATTCCGAGAGATGGGGAACCGGTGAGTGCCCTCCCATATAGCAACTCGGTGCTTGGAGGCGAAATCCCGGAACGCCCGAGCAAATACCCCGTGTCGACCACGCACATCACGCCTGAAGCTAACCGGATCCACCGGTGTGGTGACCAGCGTATCCCACGGGGCAGCACTTGTCAGTTCTTCCACGAGAGGTCTGGTGATGAGTGAATCCACGTACCCAGCCCTCGGGATGGCGTCCGCTGTCCGAGGGAATATCCACTCAGCCCGAAAAGGCAACTCCGGAAATAGGACCGTGATCTTCATGGAGATGACCGCGACTCGGTTCAATTTCTTGGCTGACCAAGGCTCGATGTCTCTGGTAGCGAAGGCCACGGGAGCACGTCTACCAGGAATGAAAGCGGCATCCGGACCAAACGGAGCCACGGGGAGCATCCCTGGCAGTGACGAGTTAGGGGGAGCGGGGTTCAAGACGGATCCAGGGGATCCGCCACCGTGAGATGATCCCGGGGATCCGCCACCATGAGGCGATCCCGGGGATCCGCCACCATGAGGCGATCCTGGAGATCTACCACCATGAGGTGACCCCCCTCCACCAGATCCGGGAGATCCGCCACCCCTCCACCAGATCCGAGGAGTCCGCCACCACGAGGCGACCCGCTGCCACCATCACTACCCGATCCGCCGTCACTGTCGACTTGGATCGCGGATCCCGCAGTGTCGCCTCCGGATCCGGCTGTGCCAGCGACTTGTGGAGGCGGCGTCGAGAGGGATCTCCGCCGGGCTTCGGACCGGGATTGGGACAGAGTCCGTCGCGTGTCTTCCTCCAAGGCATCCTCAGCGGCGTGAGCCTCCTCCGAATCCTCTGGACTCCTGTCGTCATCGTCGTCGTCGTCATCGTCCTCATCGCTCAGAGTGAAGGGATACGGGCCGGAAGACGACGTATGCTTCGACGACGATCGGTTAGGAGGCCCTGAGCCGTCAGACCAGTCTGACTCCTCATCCTCGTCGTCCTCAGAGCTGCCAAGTCCACATCCAGGGGGAATGACACGTTCGGCCTTCCCCTTCCCGGGTCCAGCACGGGCTGGCGGATGGCCGATGGAGGCTGGCCGGGGAACGGCCGGCGTCGTCACCGAAGGACCGGCGGTGGATCCCGTCTTGGACGTAGATCCCGTTTTTCCCGTCGATCTGGACTTGGACACCGCTGATCCTGTTTTGGATGGGGCAACGGGTCCAGTCTTGGACGCCGTAGACCCAGTCTTGGGTCCGGATCCAGATTTTGACGTAGCAGCAGTGGATCCAGCCTTGGATCCCACTCCCGCTTTGGACGTAGCAACGGGTCCAGTCTTGGACGCCGTAGACCCAGTCTGGGGTCCGGAGCCAGACTTGGACGTAGCGGCAGATCCAGTCTTGGACGCCGAGGTAGACTTGGATCTAGCGGTGGATCCAGACTTGGATCCGGCACCCAACTTCGAGGGGGAAGCGGAAGTCTTGGACGCGGGTGTAGATCCCGCCTTGGACACCGAAGTGGATCCCGCTTGCGGAGCCGATTTAGAAGTGGATCCCGCTTGCGGAGCCGATTTAGAGACCGGAGTCGTTTTGGGCTTGGTTTTCGGGGAAGCTCGGGCCTGCTTATGGGGACGGGAGGATCCGGTGCTAGGAGCGGGAGATGCACTACGCGGGCGTTTCGCAGCCGACGAATCCGCCCCACTTACAGTCGGAAGAGGAGCAGAGACGCTAGCAGCCTGAGAGGGCCCCGACAAAGGGGGAAGAGGATCCGAAACGGCAGCTGTCACCAGCGCCAGTCGTCGACGTGCCAAATCCCGCTCCGACAAGCCACGATCGCGCTCCAGGATCAGCTGTTGCTGCTGAGTTTGGGCTGCGGCGAGTTGATCCTGGAGTTTCGCGGTGGTCGCATCTGCTTCCTTCAATTTGTCACCTAGATTGACAATAACAAGTGAATATGGAGTTACTAGCAAAGGCTAAAAGAGGATCCACGTACTCGTGCGGCGAAGCTTGGATTCCAGCTCCGTTTGCGTACGCTTGGCATCCGCCCACTCGGTAGCCGCCTTGTCCCGCTGGAGTTCGCTGTCCGCCAGCTTCGCTTGGATCTCGTCGCGTAATTGAGTTATACGCACGAACTCCTCGAGCGCGTACTCTCGTCCGGCAGACGCTTTCTCGAGCGACTCCTTGGTATCTTTCAACGCCTCAGCAAGCTGAGCCAGAGCTACATCCGGCCACGAGGGAGGTGGATTTGGCGCGGGAGATCCTCCACGCGCCGACCCTAAGGTGGATCCGCCATGGGTGGATTCCACATAGTCGTTGGGCACCACCTCCTCTTGGGTCAGACGCAACTCGTCACGGAGTCGGTCCAAGCTCTCGTCCGTGGCTGCCCTAGCAGTCTGAGAATCCTCCAGATCCCGCTCGAGGTCGTGGATCCGGGATTGGAGCTGGTGGATCTCAGATCCGGCGAGCGTCATCTCCCTAAGGAGGTGGTCATTGTCGTCCCGCATGCTATCTCGTTGACGGGAGGCGTGATCCAGCCGTCCGGTCAGGTCGCGGATCTCGACCGCCTGATCAGCCAACAAGAGTCGTAGGTCCTGCGAACGAGAGGCCGCACGGTGCTCCCACCCCTGGATCTCCATAGCCTGGTCATGGACTTGGGCTCGCAAGGTTTGAAGTTGGGTAGTGTGCAGAGACGCAGCTTGGTCTTGGGCATCTTGAGCCGTCTGGAGCTCCGCCGTCAGGGTTTGCACCTGATCGGAAAGAGCCTGGGCTAGAACCCGCAGATCGGTGGGCGACATAGAAGACGAACTGACCGGAGGGGTAGTGGATGGGGCCTTGCCCGACGATTTGCCGGTACGCTTGGCGGGAGACATGTGTCGCGAAGGGGAGAAAGCGGTTGTGGATGCTGGTAATGCACGCCGTGAACGCTGTTGTGCAGCGCCAACAACGTACAGGAGGCGATTGTGGTGAAGTGCTTTTTCAGAAATAAGAGAATGGGGCTGACGCGGGGTCACTATCCCGAAACAGTGACAATTTCAAGTGATTAGAGAGGATTTGGGTTGGCTGGCACGGATGCAAGTTGCCTGTGGTGGATTAGCCATGGCGAGCAGCACCCCGTATGGAATGACGATGGATCCGATATGAGCGACGTACGAGAAGGCAAGATCCACCAAGACTTACCTCGGATCCACCCTTACCTGGATTAACTAAGATGGATATGGGATATACTATACAAGAGTGGATCGAGTGTGGATCCTATGAAGGAAGGATGGTCGGTGCCCTCTGAAGGTGGATCTAGTAGCCACGGCTAATGAAGAGTCAAGATCCACCGCGAGGTACCCCGGATCCCATACTTTCGAGTTCGGATCCAAGGAGGGAGGATCCCGCCTGGAGGGACCTGGATCCAGGGTATAGGGATGATGGATACAGTGGATCTCGAGCTTTCGTGGGACAATGGAGATCACAGACGGTTGCGAGATGATGTTGGATGATGGGAGAGCTCAGATCGACGACGAGTGCAAACTTACAGTGAAGTGGATCCAAGCGACCTGGATCCGGATGAGTGTACCCATAATAGGGTGACCATGATGATTACGTCATGGATCCGGTGGATCTGAAGATAATACAGCTGGGATGATGGGTCAAGGGAAGAAGAGACATGCAGCCGAGCCTGGTAAGGGATTTAGCAGATGAAAGACATAGAAGGTAGAAATCCAGGCAGGTATAGTCTTAAATATCAATACAGTCCTCAATTTGCACAGTATCACGCAAGTGCCTTCCCGCCCTCAAGAACCGGAACTACATTGGCCGTACGAGCTAGGAGAAGGTTGGGAATTGCGAATCTAGTGTTGGTAGTGATAACTGGATAATACATTGGCCAGATCCTACAACCTAGTGAGCTTTTCCTTTACTTGTGCAGATCTGACAGGTTAACCGAATTTACTACTTGGTCGGTTACACCCTAGAGGTTCTCAACTCTCAAGATCCCGTCACAGGAGGCGGCAAGTACGACGCAAAGGAAACTACAAAGGCAAGGGAACACACCCGCAAGGCAACCCTACGGCCAGATCCACGATCTAGGCCCCGGTTCCATAAGCTCGAATATTCGCTTAGGATACGGAACCATCCACGGACGCAGAGTGAAGATTTTCCACTGCTGCTCCACCCCATCCCCACGTCTCGCCAAGACGCTCAAGCTTCACCACTTGAACTCTTCGGAAGTTACCGAGAGAGCAAGATCCCGCCCTACCGACGGGTACACAAGGTGAGGAAAGTTCAGCAGAACACGGATCATCGGGGGACCCCCTCCGTTAGTCGGTGTCTGGGTGCAGTTGGTAAGCTGGATTCGGCAATCTCGCAGATTTTGCTGATCCCGCTACACCACATAAGCGTGAACCAGACGCCACTTTCCGTTCGGCTTCCGAACGGAGAAAGTCGGCGTCGAGTGCGGGGATTTCGACTATCGCACCATGCCTGCCTTCGCTTTCTCGGCGAAGAAGGCATCAATGACCTCGCACTGATCGCGCGGGAAAGGCCATTGCCTCGCGACACAATCCTTTGTGCCGGGAACAAGATCAATCTCGTGCCGTACGCCTCGATCCGGTGGGAGTTGGCTCGGTGGGTGTTTGTTCACCACGTCCGCATACTCCGTCACCAAAGGATACACCGGATCCTTGGGGTTCTTAAGGATCTCAGAACCCAAGCGCGTCTGACGCGGCTTGTTTAGGTCTTCCAGGACGTCCTTGTACAAGACAGAGGAGAAGTTCAGCTCCTCCCGAGTGGTCTCAGGTCTCATGAGCACCATCTCGGCAACCTTTCCAGCCTTGAGGTTGGCCAGGAAAGACGCGACCGTCATTTCCTCGAGGTTCAGTACCTCTGCAACCTCTGGCAACGGTTCCAAGTGGACATTAGATGCCTTGACGGGTAAACCGGTCTCGCCATCGAAGATGTGATAACACTCTTCACCGGCCTTGTCGGAGGAGACGGGGCCCTGGACTCCGAGTCGCTTGAAGCGACGTCGATCGGAACGAAGTTCGGATCCGACTTGAGGAGGCGGCGGCGTCGTTGACGGCGACCGTGACGTGGAGCTTTACTGCCTACGTCTAGGGATGTCGTTGCTACGACATCCGAGGCACTCGTGGCCTCGTGTGGTACTGTGGCACCCAGCCAGGAAGCGTGCTCGACGCCTTCCTCTTCAGTTACGATCTGGGCGACCGCGTGTGGCACTGTGTTACCGACACAGGAAGCGTGTTCAACGCCTTCCGCTTCCGTTAAGGTCTGGGCGACCGCGTGTGGCACTGTGTTACCCACACAGGAAGCGTATCCGACGTCTTCCTCTTCAGTTAAGGTCTGGGCGACCGTGAGTGGAACTCTGTTACCCACTATGAACAAGCTGTTCTCAGGGTTCGTGACAGCTGCAGCTGTCTGCGGAGCTAAGTTACCCGCCTGTGGACCTAAGTTACCCACACAGGAAGCGTATCCGACGTCTTCCTCTTCAGTTAAGGTCTGGGCGACCGTGTGTGGAACTTTGTCACCCGCTTGTGGACCTAAGTTACCCACTTGGTCAGCGCCTCCTCTGGGCGCTGCCACCATCAAAGCATCTGTCGGATGCTTTGGTACCCTGGCAGCCCTTGCGGGCGCCCCGGGTCCTGACAGAGGTGGGAACATGACTCACCAATGCTCTGTCGGACTGCGCATGCCGGCTGGCACCGATTGCCTTGCCTCGCCAGTCGATCCAGGGCTCGTGCTTCTCAAGCCAGGGCATGCCCAGGATCATATCATATGGATCCATATCGAGAACAGTGAGCTGTTCGAGGCTGTCAAAGTCTTCAAACTTGACGGCCAGATCCACTTGGCATTGAAGACAGTGACGACCTTCCCGTCGGCCATTCACACTGACATCGTCCCGTTGCCCTTGCTTTCTCTTAAAGCATCTGACAACTTGTTGCTGTTGCGAGCAACCGTCTGGCGGCGTGCGAAATTCTTCGACGCCCCAGAATCGATCAAGTTTCTAAAGGGATGATCGTATCCCCGTAGACATCCGTGTACTACGAGCAACCCGCCGCTGCTCTTCGCCGATTCGAGAGTGCAAAGACTCTCAGGGGCTAAGTCCCCGTGGTACGCGCCACCCGCGCACCCATCACGAAGACTTAGTTCTTCCCCAGTAGGGTGCCCCGCCCCTAATGATTCCCGGCGTTCCCCTGTCCCCGGGATCCTGGCTTCTGCCAGCGACCCTTGAGGACGGCCTTGGGGAAGGACCGTCTGCGGGGTCTTTCCGCGGGACAGTCGCGCTTGAAGTGGTCCATCTTCCCGCAGCCGAAGCAGCAGATGTCACGCTGTTCGGCGGACCCATGTTCCATGGGAACGGGTCCGTTGGGGCTCGTTCGACCGGGAGCCGACAAGGAACTCCTAAGCCACGCTGAGACCGGCGTACGCGCCTGGCGATGGCTGTACGCTTCCTGAAGAGTCACTTGAATCGCCTCTTTAAGGGTGCTTGACCGCACCCGGAACGGCTGAGTGCGTGCGGGGCCCACTCGAAGGCCGTCCATGAACACAGTCATCTTGATGTGTACGTTGAGTGGGTTTCCCACTAGGGAGACGCCATGAGCTCCCGTATCTCTTGCACGCACTCGTGCAGTTCGCGCCTCCCTTGTTTACACGAGAGGAAGCGCGAACGCTGGCAGTACTCGTAGTTCGCCGGGAGGAACGCGGCTCGGAACTTGTTCACACAGCTGAGCCCAGGATGTGAAACTTCCAGGGGATGTTGCTTCCCGTGTGTACACCCAACTCTTAGCACGGCCGCTAAGGTTGGAGAGTGCAAAAGCAACACGGAGTTGCTCGGTCGAGATCAGAGCCGCGTCCATCGCGAGCTCTACTTCTCGGACCCAGAAGTGAAGGTTCTCGCCTTCCTTCCCTTCATACGGCTTAACCTTCAGCCGTATTGGCTTCGGGTGAGGCGGATTTGCTTCCGCCGCCGGGGCCTGCAGGTTCTCCCGCACATGCGCGATGAGGCCCTGCTTGTACGCGTCGAACGCATTGACGCGCTCAAGCTGCTCAGCCGGTGTTGACACCACCAGGCTCTGCAGGGCCTCCATTCCAAAGATACCTGCCATCTTCCGAACCGACTCGAACTGAGAGTCGTTCATATGGGAGAAGTCGTTCCTATCCACGGCAACGAACTTCGGAGAGGTTCAGGTAGTCTACCCGCGGTGGCGTGGATTGACTACTAGTGCTACCAAGTGTGACGGGGTCACACAGCACCTTGCGCTAGAGGAAGTTATCCTCCGAGAGTATACAAACTCTCAGTGAACGGCAGTTCACAGGTCCCCTCTTTATTCAAAAGAGAGCGAAGTGACCTAAATAAGGTAGATTGTAAATTGAGTATATTTATAGGTAGATAAAGTTTGGGTTTAATACAAACTATAAGTCACCTATAGAAATACAATGTCGTTGACCAATGGTTGGCTTTGAACGATCTTGGTACTTTGTACCAAATATCCCGGAGTATGACGTGTCATACTCTTGAAGTGTGAAGTGTCACACTTCATGTAACCAGGGTACACTTAGGGCTACGTACCCCGTTACATATACATATTGCTGGTGGAAGAGGCCTGGAGCGTAGCGGTGTGCAGTCGGCAATATCTCACGACTCAGTGCCTGGACAAGTCTGGCGTCTCCGCCTTGATGAATATGTACCAGTGTGGCAACGACGTGAGCTTCCTAAATTCCACCGGCTTTGATAAGGTAGGGAGATGCTGAGCTATCTACCGACGTCTATGGGGTGTTAACGCAACCTGTGTCTGCTGCAGAGCCTCATTTCACCAGTTACTGATCCTGTTTGCGCACTTCTACAATATCCCGCCTTTGTCGGCTAGGGGCGCCCACTGAAGCTCATGTACCACCATCAGGCACTGGGGCTCGTGCTTTGTTTTTACGTCGGTTCCATGGAAATCAGCACGCTCTGCTTGCTGTTCGGGGTACCCCCGAGCACACTAGCGAGAACCCTGCGCAGCGCAGAGGGGGCACTGGCCAATACACGGAAGGGTATGGCCCTGCACGTATATCGTGACCGTCTCCGGCACGTCAGATTGAGCTGGTTCGCCTCGAGGAGGCTCTCGAGCCTCTTCTCAAGAACACGTTTGGACTTATCGATCGAAAAATTCTGCGGGTACGATAAAAGCTTATATGATATAGATGTTATTATCACCTACAATGTTGCAAACTAGACAGTCATGCGCTAGATGATGCAACCTTCCAATGTTGATTTCCAGAACGCGATGTATAACGTATGGCTTCATTCCGTTTTTGTGATTGGGACAATCTGTTTCGCCGCTGGCGGCTGCATCATTTGGTGCAAACACAATTGTCCGGGGTCATAAAATGACTCGGACACTTCGCTGGGATTCAGGATGAAGCTGCTTGACACCAAGTTATGTCCTGACCCACGGATGAACATAGTACCCGACTCAGCGTTTCCGTTTTCGACCGAAATGACAGGTCGGATCCTCACGCCGCTCAAGGGCGGAGATACGACCGAATTCTACCTTCGCTACGGAGATCAGCGAGAACTCTCCACAATGCAATCACATCTGTGCGACACGCCGCGGAGTGGGTATGCAGGAAGTCTATAGCCGTCGCATGCTTCCTCTACCGTACGACCCAGCGCTCCGCGGCCTTCGCATCACTAATATCTTCCGCGTGGCCAACCTTCGCGTCCAAGCCGTGGGTATCTCACAGATCCGGACAATTTTGCTGGTGAGGTGGAGGTGCCCACGGAGATGAAGTAGGGTTTCATATCGATGGTACCGTTGTTGATAATTGATAAGTTCTTGTAATACAGCTCCAAATGAAGACTTTGTTGACACTGCTGCTCGTAGGCAAGCCGTAACGTGTACTCAATTCACAATTCTAGGCTGAGACAACGATTGCCGTGTACTTCTTCATCTCTCCAAACGGAGAGTGATAACAGCTCACACTCAGCGAAATCAAAAAGTGAAAATGTAACAAATGAACATTGATTGTTGTTGTATTGCGAGTTGACCGCCAATGCTAACATAACGCTACAAATGAGGAGCCCTCGTCACTTCTTACATGCTACGTCTTTGTCAGAGATCATGCAACTTACGTCCCGGTGGGTTCGGCTTTGATTACCGCGCCGACCGCGTACTCGTTACTCGTCTGGAGCGTATCGAGCACGTCGTGCACATCCACGAAACCAGTGGCCCTATTCTCTCTTACCGATGGCACTGATGAACAGCATCAACTCCTGCGTGCGGGCTCAGGATTCTTCTTTATCACGGCGAGCGCGCTCCTCCAACTCAAGCTTATCTTGACGGCGCCGCTCCTCAACTTCGGTTTTTTTTTCATTGAGAAAGCGGGCCTCACGTACGGCGTTCTTATCGCGACGACGTTGTTCATCGTTAGCACGGCGTACCTCGGTTCTGCGCTCATTTTCCTCGCAGAGGAACATCATCATTTTCAAACAAGTTACCTCCCATGTTGTTGCTAGCAGTCTCGAGGTGCTCCAGCTTCTTTTTGAGCACTGTAGTAGTTTTTAAAGCTCGAGCACGTTTTGCCTTTGAATAACCCGCCTACATCATATCCTTTTCGTCGTTATCATGCGCACGCTTCGAGTCGGAGCCACCGAGGCGGTTCGAAAAACTGAGTTGCTTCTTGTGGCGTGAAGCATCTTGCTCGTCACGGCTCCCCGCCTTCGGATCGAATGAAGTAGTGTCGCTCGTAGACGCTGGAGCGCTAGGAACAACTGGTGCATTGGCGACTTTACGGCAT
The DNA here is from genome assembly GCF_000142945.1 of Phytophthora infestans T30-4. Taxonomy (NCBI): domain Eukaryota; phylum Oomycota; class Peronosporomycetes; order Peronosporales; family Peronosporaceae; genus Phytophthora; species Phytophthora infestans. The sequence goes on from NW_003303599.1 coordinate 108,477, forward strand.
TTAGCTGCGTTACTAGGACGAGGCTGGTGTGACGTTGTCTGCGTAGGCGCCGACGACGTCATAGTAGCGAATGCCTCCAGTCCATCCTGGCTACAGTAGACATAGAGGGGTGCATACCGGCACGGCCCAGACGGCCAGCCGCATTAGAGTCTAGATCTCCAGCGCCCTCAATACAGGGCGACTCATCACGACGACTGGCGTCGCTGTCAGGAGAGCTGATACTCGGAACATCGCCACTAACCCTAATTGCACCTGCGGTCCCATTACGATCGCCAAAAAAGGTGTCATCTGAATTGATGTCAAAGCAGAAATCGGGCTGCTCTTCTTGGTCTTCCTTTGCAGCTTCGTCCTCGTCCTTAGCTAGGTCTTCGTCGGCCTTGTCGTCCATTTCGACAACGTTGGCCTTGTCATCAACCCCTCGCTTAAGTAGCTTGGCATGTTTGATATGAGGAGGTATGTCAGGCTTGTCCGTAGACTGGCGGGTGTTATACAACACCTTGAACTTGCGCCTTAGGCTATCAAAGTCGTGCTCTGTCCAACTACGGGCTCTGGTCAAGTTGTAGTAAGACGCCAAGCGCTCCCATTCGTCTTTCCCTAGCGGCAAGTGCTCCCCCACGAGCGTCAAAAGACGGTTAACGTCACGAGGGGAAACGGAGAACGTTTATGTGAGGAGCTGGCGCTGGGTCTCTTTGAAGGCGTGTAGATACGCGATCGGGTGCGCGAACGCTTCGTGCGAGGCTTCAACCTCGAAGGCGTTCGAGAGAGCTGCGGCCGCTTATTAGGACGCTTACCTTTGTCTGAGCTCTCTTCGGAGCTAGAAGCCAAATTCAACGTTTTCATGACGGGATGAGCCTCTTCGACTTCGCTGTCCGTTTCCTCTTCTTCGTAGGCCGACGCTTCTTCGCTCTCCTCATCTCAAATCGCAGTGTAAGTGTCGTCTGTGCGCTCATACGTTGCATATCCCTCGGAGTCTGCTTGGGACGGGTCAAGAGGAGCTACCTTGGGTGTTCTCCAAGCTCCTCGTTTCCGTTCCCGCGAAAGCTTAGCCGTCAATTTCTGGATGCGAGGGCAGTGACTCAACGCGTGCCAGACTCCCTTCGAACGATCTCCCATCCAGTGTGGCTCGTGCTCGTCTTTGGACTTCAAATCCAGCAATACGAGAGCTAAGGCACGGTCCGTGAGCTGGCTGTCCGGCTCCGAATTATTTGGGTCGAGAGTTCCTGTAACAGGGTTACACGCAAGTGGCTACACATAGTCACTCGGTTACGAAAGGGGTTTTCCACCAATGGATACATTTGGCAGACTGTTGGTCTGCATGCATTCAAGGCATTGGCTGAAAGTCAATATCTTCAACCAATTAGAATAATAGATTTCTGTCAACCATTCGTTGATAAATACCTTTCATTTAGAATATTAGATTAGGAGGAAAACCCAAACAAACACATAGACAGTTTTCATTCTACCGGAAATCGGTTTTGCTTTCCTATTTAAGTAAATACATACTTTCGGACTAAAGTATAGTTAATCTAAGTGAAACGCAACTTACGCTTCCTCATACACATGCGCCAACGTGTAAGCCGAAGTAGTGGGCTTAAAGTAGGCTCATTACAGATCCCGTATGTTCCAGCAACTCCGTGATCGTCGTGAAGCCTCCCTCGACGATGCGGAACGGTTTGAGAGCGCTCTTAACTTTGCGAGCATACGCCTCAGCGTCTCGCGAGTAAAGTTTGGAGCGATTATCGATGACCGGACCGCTGTAAGACTTGGCGTTTGGAGCGTTCCGACCCGGTTGCCCCCCCCATCCACATGAGACGACAACAATGAGCACAGTTCTCGAACAGTCAAAGGAAACTGAAGTAACCCCAAGTTTCGCCGCAGATGCTCAAGAACCAGACGCGCGCGACCACCGCCGACATTTGGCCTTGCGTCGCTGAGTCTGTGCGTTGAAGGTCTTCTGTGGGACGTTCATTTGCCAGTCCCAGAACCTAGGACGATTCTCGTTCCAGTAATGTGATGGGCCCAACTCCAATTACATAAGTAGGTAGATATTTCCTGAGCTATTACACAGGTAGGCAAAGTGGCACACGTTACCCGTGTGCCAAGGTGTCATCATCTGATTGGTTAATAGTGAGGAGCCAGACTCACTTATTGACCAATCAAGTGTAGACATGTATTTGAGCGGTTCACACGAGGCCAGGGGTTGCCGCCCTGGTCCCAAATAAATCAGAGTTGAATTTGACACAAACCTAAGACTTGGTTTTATTATTGCGAGCTTCCTCCACACTAGTGACGGTAACGCTTACCCCGTTACACCTGATAGCGCGTTGTAGTCCTTCCAACGACCAAGTCTACGATGAGCCAAGTCCAGATCTCCGGGGTGACCCTGGAGCACGCTGCATTCCCCATCTCACTCGCGTGTAGTGGGAAGCGCTTCACCGCCTTGTAACGGTGTCCGGAGATGCCGTTCTCGCATCGCTGCTGAGCTCAGCGAGGCCCGACCAGCAACGTCTTGCAGCGCAAGCGCTCGTGGAACGCGAGCTCGCCGATGCGAATCGGCGGGTGTCAACTCCCTCGTGTCCATCCCAGAATGACGTCAGAAAGTTGGAGACGTCTACGTATTCTGGCGCCGGTGAAAACCGACCCCCGCTAAACCGGTGGTTCCGCGAGATCGCCGTCGCTATCGCCTCGCGACTCATCGAGGCGTCATCCGCCAAAGTGAACTTCCTCCTCTCCCGGTTAGCTGGGAAGGACAAAGAATGGGCCCTTAGCAAGCTGGTTGTCGACCCCGAGGCTTTCCCAACTCTGGAAACTCTCCATAGCGACTTGCGCATCGCGTTCGAGTCCCCGCAAGATAAGTCTCGCGTTCGTGTAGAGTTCTTCGCTCTTCGGCAAGGGAAGATGTCCATGCTTGATTACGTCCATTAATCGCGACAGCTGGCCTAATGCATTGTGACCAAGCCAATCGACATGGCATCGCAAGTCCATGTATTCGTGTTTGGCATGCGCGAGGGTATGACACGTTATTGTCTTACCAGAGCTGAACCCTCCTCTCCCGAGGAGGCATTCGCACTCGTGATTCGCGAGGATACATAATCGCTGCGTCGTACGTCGCAGCCATACCTGCGGAAGCCCGGGAGTCTACATCGAGCCCATGGAGATCGACGTCGCGGGACCTACCGCGGTAGCGGTGGGCAATGCAATTGTTCCAAGCACACACCAATGCCACCACTACACTGGGCAACACGAGACTGATCATCGTCAGCCTTCACATATTTTCGGGCTGAGCGAGCGTACGCATCGTCGCATCACGACTCTTGGAGTGTCGATACTTACTGTCACGCTTAGCCATTCGTTCCTTGCCCTTGAGAACATCTTCGATGACCTCTTCGAGCTCGTGAATGTCGGTGACTCGAGTGTGGTAGAGACTCTCCGCCAACTTGTCTTCATCGCAACGGCTGTACATGTTTTTTCGCGTCGCGACCACTCTTCTCGAAGTGTAGACAGGCGTTCCGAGCGTAGCCATTCTACCTGTTTATGTATTTGCACAGATGTTCGTTACGTTCCCGCTTTGCAGAGTAGTAATGGGATAGTGCCGTATGCGTGAGCTGCGAGCAATAGTAGCGGATGAACGCATCGCTCAACAGCGTCCACCTGTGCTTCGTCTTCTTCGGAAGTTGACGGAACCAATGAATGGCTCCGTCCCGGAGACTTAGCTCAAATGGAATGCACCATTTGTCAGCATCTGTGTGCGTTCCAGTCATTTCGTAGATGAACCCACGGAGCCACTGCATACAGTTCTCGTTCTTGTTGCGAGAGCCTGAGAACGGCTTGATGAGATTCAATGGTCGGTGTGATGCCATTTCAATCCTCGGTGTCGGGTCCGCGTCGTTCTGCGTTGTCAGCTCATTCATCTGACGCATCAACCCGACTTGAGGATCTTCCTCGTCGAATATACGCACCAAATGTCATCGTCACTGGACGAACCATCGCTGTCGACTTGACGACGTCCGTCACCTCCTTTGAGAGCTCGCGGACCTCCTCGGCGACCGAACGAACCTTCGTTGCCAGCGTAAACACGCTGCATACGGCTCTCCGAACATGGTGTAACCATGTGCGAGTCTTGAAAGTACGATGAAGCTTCGGTAGTGCCAAAGGCACCACGCTCTGCTCCACGCTTGGTCGGAGGAGTGCGAACGAGTCGTTGGGGTGTCGACGGCAGTGGAATCGTGGACGGATCTTCATCTTGAATGATCGTTCGACTCACAGGCTGCTTTCCAGCGTTGATGCCAACAGCGCCAAATGCCTTCCGAAGCTTCTTCTTCTTCCTTTTCTGGAGAGCAGCTCCGGTCTAATGAGGACGCCAATCTTGGAGCGCCAATAGTAGCGAATCTGAATCCTCGCTAGTCGACACCGAGTTGACTGGGTATTGAAGTTCCTGCGGTCAGTCAGCCTTTCGCTTGGGGATGGGCTTGAACAGCTGCATCCACTCATCATTCTGCATCAGCGCCTGTATGCGGTCGAAAACGCGCTTGGTGGCTGGTATATCACCGTTGATAGCTGGGCGAGGTGCCTTCAGCAACGTTGAACGCTTTGCACTCGCCACCGAAGATTTAGAGCCCTCGGTACCATCGTCATATTCTTCATTGACCGGTTCTGGTCCTGCAACGACGTCTAGCCCGTCGGTGAGGTTCCTCGAAAGGGACCTGGTCGCCCCGCTCAGCCCCGATGATAGCGTAACCGTCTCCGGGGTCGCTGCGCCTGGCTCTAGAGCCGACGTCTTGTCATCGTTTTCGTCATAATCCGGGGCGTCAGGACCAATGTCCGCCTCGTCGTCAAAACTCACCGAAAGCTCGGTGGCGGATGCACAGCGTGCAGCCGACACGTCCGGACTTGAAATCTCGTTGCGAGCCCCGCCAGACTTGGCAGGCGTAACTGGTACCGTCGGTTGTCCTTTCGCCATGTTTCTTGGTTTCTTTTTCTTGTTCTTCTTCTCTTGGTAGCTCGTTAGCCGGAAGGCCATACAAACAGTTCACAATGACCACACTCTGTCCCTGGGTCGCGGCACCAGTTGCGGTTCGGAAAATCCCACGTGAACACTAGCTACAAATGTAATTAGGAAGTTCCCACAATAATACGACTGATAGGATAGCAAACGATCGTTCGGGCGGACCTGAAGACCCCAGTTATGCCCTTCGGGACAGACTGGACCTTGTAAACTACTTATATAGGCTAACCAGTAAAAAAGAACACGGTACAAGCACGAGCAAAGCGAATAGGTGTTATGAATCCACGTGGTCCCAACAGCGGAAGGGTACCAGGCATGGATAAGCCTTTTACGAGGGCACCGAGTGTTTAACACTCGGTTGGAAGAATAAAAGGGATGCAATACAAGCACTCCCAGTCATGCAAATAGGCAGCAATAAGCCGTCACGTAAAACCCTCCGATAGTAATCGGCCATTACACACACAGTCTCTTGGCCTTGCCGGATGAATCCTCGCTACAGAGCTTCAAGTTCGCCGACAGGCATAACTCACTCAAACAAGCTTGACCATACCCTTAGCTTGGAGCCGGACGTCGCTATGGGTGCTTGAGTGGAAATTCTGCTCTGTATTTATGTTTGCTCTTT
>NW_003303599.1:116775-121313 GCF_000142945.1 Phytophthora infestans T30-4
TCGTTCAACGAAAGTTACGGCAGATTCATGACATGGTACAAACGTGAACCGGGATAGTAAGGGTTAAAACCTGGTTTATAACTGATAGTCAACCTGGCAAATCACCTATGTGAAAGCCTGGTTACTAACCCGGCATAAACCTGGAATGAAACCTGGCCAATTCCCTAAAAAAAACTTACGTCAACCAACAAAAGCTCAGGAAACCTGGCGAACGTGGCTCGCATACGTCCCGTAGTCAGCGAAATAGCACCGGTCTCTCCAGAAGATGTATCGTCCACACTAACCACATTGTCTTTGTCCTCTTCACCAAGCTCCATAAGAAACTCTGCAACAGCCAAATCGTCGTCTGCTTCTCCACGCATTTCATTGCAAATCTTGACCAGGAGGCTAGCCACGTCTTTGCGCGTCACCTTGTAGCTTGAATAGTCACGAATGCACTCGAAAAGGCGCAAATTTTTACCGCCTGCTCGAACCATCAGCCGGAGGTCTTTAACAATAGGCTCACACATCGGCATCTGCCGATTATGTGGATTGTTTTCGTACACCACTTCGGATAGCGCGTGGTTGTGCGTATATATAGGGTTCTTCACCTCTACAATCCACTTGCTCTTTTCGAAAATACTCTCGACTGTGAATCGAAACGGATAGCCAGTACCACGAAGTCGGTACTGCTGCCGTTTTCCCATACCACGGCGCCGATGTTTCGCTCCATGGGTGCAAATATACCTGCGTCGCCACCGTGGTAAGTCGTCAGATAAGTAGCGGACGCCCCGGCCACTCTTCGCACGTTCGGACTCACGCAGCTGCTTGTTGCGCTTCGACACACTCTCTGCTTCTTGAGCGACTAGATGTGCGTTCTCCTCCTCGCAGTAATTAGCGCGATACCTCCCCCAGACGTCCCAACTGGCGTGGAGCCGCTTCAGCTCCTTCCCTTCAAATGAATCTTCCTGGAGTAAGAGATCGTCGAGTGAGTCTTCGCTGCCCTCCTGAGCTAACTGCGTGTCCTGGGCTAGCTGTGTCCGGTCCGTGTCTTCATCGTCGTCGCCTGAACTATCTTCTTTTTCACCGAACGTTGGCACAGCTTCGTCGTCTTCGTCGGAGTCGTCGTCTTCCACATTACACAGTCTCCGTTTCATTGTGGGCTTTCGGCGCGAATTGAGAAATGAGAGGCCAGGAGACCGTTGCACCGCACACCCTCGTTCAAAATCTTAAGATTTGACAGGATAAGGGGAATATTTGCACATCCTTGTAATTTACTTTTTATTTACATTCTGGTCAATATATTACTGATTACCTGGGGTCATTTGTCGCACGGCTATGTAAAAACAACCTGGGCAGTAGAGTTTTCGTTGGTAGAATGAAGATTATGCAGCTCGGTAGTAATATTAGTATTTCTTAAGTATTTCTTTTAATAGTAGTAATTTTGCGGGGAAATCATGTACTTAAATATGAGCAAATAATATTTTCGCTTCTATTTAAGAAGAAGTCGTCACCTACTTCGAAGTTGCATGTACTTTGACGAAGTAAGGCCCATAGAATGAGGGCAGACAGAAGGCGGCTTCCTGCGATTTGCAGCCCCCGAACATCTGCTCGTGTCCCATGCAAGTGAACTTGACGGCGTGCTCTACCATGCCTTCCTCCAAAGTGATCGCACAATCCTCCAGGATGGCATTAAAAAAAAAACCGGTTTCATTTGCCAATTTCAGCAGTTTGCCTGTTAGCACCATGCAAGTTCCGATCACCCAGCACGCCGACGACGACCTCATGGAAGCACTCGGCTACTTTTCAGAGGACGTGGCGGCCCCGGCTCAGTCTTCGTGCTCCCCGATCGAAGCAGGGACAACCGACGAGGCCATGGACTCGATGCTTCTGTCTCTTGAGATCCAGGAACTGCTCTCTTCGGACACGGTAGAGTCTGGGCCTCCAAATGCGGTTAAAAGTGTGGTGGCATCACATGAAGAGCTGCCGTCGTCTCCGAAGAAAACTGACCGACGATTGAGGCCATATTCGACGTGTAAGCGTCGCGACCGCAGACGTCCGAAGCACGAACTCGAGTATTTGCGAGGAAAAGTGGTCGAGCTACAGGAAGAGCTGGAGACTCTGGGAATAGCCGCGGTTGGCTCTCCGAATGTTGTCGGTCAGGAAGCCGCTCTGGCTTCAATTGACGCTAACACGGGTGTCTCGAGCTGGAAGGAGGTCGCAGAGCGCCAGAAGCGCGAGGTAGACAGCTCCATTGCCGAGAACCGCAAGCTTCGCAATCGATTGCTCGGCCAGTTGCAAGTGGCGCGTGTGCTGGAAGCTGCGATCGCTCAGCACCAGAAAGAGACTGGAGGGTCGACAATCAGTGGCATCGGACGCGCGATGAATGAGACAGACAAAGAGATATTTGCGCAACTTAACAGCTGTGTGGACAAGCAATTCGCAGAGGTGAACACGGAGCTGACGACTAGTGGACTAGCGAACGTGCTGCACCAGCTTAGTGGCGGCTTCAAGTTCAAACGTGAAGCCAATGGCATCACATTTCGACACGAGGAGGCTCGGCTACTGCCGTTCTCGATGGAGGCATTTCACCTCGCGATCTGGAATTGTCTGCACAATGGCTCGATCGTCAAGCGGACTGAAGCGCAAATTATCACCCAAAATCACTCCAATCTCATCGTTCACGAGACGCTGCAGCTCCCAAAGACGCATCAAATTAATGTCACAAAGCGCTCAGCTTTCCGACGACATATCGACAAAGACCGCGTGGTGTTTGTGTGGACCAGTTACGTGGAAATTGATGGCTCAGTGTTCGTGCGGCTGCGAGAAAGAGGATGGAGTACCTGCTCGACTTTCGAGTATTATCGCGGAGTTAATGCAGGTGCCAGTAGCTCGAGCAACTTTGTCCAAGGCTGCTTGACTCGAATGGCTATTCAACTGACGCCTGAAGTGTCCGAGTTTCGGTCAGAGAAAGACGCGCAAAGACATATCGGGGACGTGACGGATCTCATCGTCGGCACTTATCACCTGAACTTTGGGCTGATTCATGAGGTCGTCGAAAGGATATTGGTCACTTCCAAATCGACTAAGGATGCAGATGCGAACTGCGGCAAGGTAGTCGTCATGTGAAGGATGCATTGATGTTCAGAAGTGCTGTGGCTAGTAGTATTAGTTAAAAGTGTTTGTAAAGTGTTTTTCCGATCTTCGGTCCATGGATTTCTGGTTAAATAGGGTCTTATTGCCAATAAGCAATAAGTTATTGGTCGATCCAGGAGGCAGTTTCAAAAAGAAGATACAAAATTCCAGCACGGAATTCGTGTTAAAGGAGTAAACTCTTTTAACGGATAAATTGTGACTGTCAAACCTGTTTTTTTTAAAGAGGTTTGACCGTCACAATTTATCCGTAGCTTACGTCGATAAATTCGAATCCCTCTGCGAGAAAATAATCATTTATTGTGACAAATAGGACATTTTAGGACACTTTTAGGACGTACTTAGGACAAATAAGACATTTCTAGGACGTCAAAGTAGGTACAGTAACCTATTAGTACAGTACTTCAAGTAAGCTATTACAGTACCGGTATGGTACATGTAATAAATCGCAACCGCGATTTATTTTATGGCACGTGTTGCTGTGCCCCGCTGAGTGAAATGTGACGAGGCTAATGTGACCGGTTGAGCCCAGCTGATACCGACTGAGCCCGGCTAGACGAGAGTCAGTGCCGCGTCATCACTTGATGAGTGGCTGGATTTATACGTATAGCCGGCTTCCTTTTTGCCCAAGAAAAAACCTCAACTGATACTTTAAGAAAAAATCACGTGTGGTGTCTTGCATTGGCACTGAAACACTTAGCAAAAAAAAGTGTCTAAGTATGGTGTTTAAATTGGTGAGTCGTACTGTGATAGTGTATATATTGGTAAGGTGTAGTGTAATGTAAAAAGTGATGTATTTAAAGGCACATACACAGATACCTGTATCGGAGACATTGGAGCATCTTCTTGTCAACGGCTCCCACTGCATTTGCTCGGCAAAAGAAGCTGTAATACCCTTGGCCGCAGTCGAACCAATGCGCGTGAGCTGGTGCATGTAGCTGAGATGTTTCATGTACTCTTGCTCTGTCTTCGCGTACACCAGTAGGCTCACGATACTACGAATTTGCTTCTTCTGCCAATTACTGAAGCCATAGTCTGACGATGCAACTTCCTCCGACAGGTACTTGATTACGTAAAATTGACAGAGAAGTACTCTGGCCTCCGGTAGAGCTGTCTTCAACACTGCTAGCTCAGTGAAATCCTTATCAATAATCACGCATTGGATTTAGGTCCAGGCTGGATTAGCCGCCTTGAATGATTCAATCGCCGTCAAGAGTGTGGGAGCTCTTTCATTTTGTAGCGCACAATGTTGCACAAACTGACCTTTACCAAAGACATCATGCGCCATAAACGAGAAGACCTTATACTTGGACACATTGGTCCCGTGTGTTGCATCCATGAGCAGAACCTCCGGAAAACGGTCGAACATCTCGCGCATTGACTTGGTTTGGAACGTGATACACGTA